>NC_037677.1:65269811-65304961 GCF_003255815.1 Theropithecus gelada | reverse complement strand
TGAGACGGAGTCTCACTCTGTCACCCAGGCTGGAGTGCAGTGGCCGGATCTCAGCTCACTGCAAGCTCCGCCTCCCGGGTTCACGCCATTCTCCTGCCTCAGCCTCCCGAGTAGCTGGGACTACAGGCGCCTGCCACCTCGCCCGGCTAAGTTTTTGTATTTTTAGTAGAGACGGGGTTTCACTGTGTTAGCCAGGATGGTCTCGATCTCCTGACCTCGTGATCCGCCCGTCTCGGCCTCCCAAAGTGCTGGGATTACAGGCTTGAGCCACCGCGCCCGGCCTCTCCCTTTTTTTCATAAAACAATGGTTCAGAAGAAAGTATGATGTTTTCGAGATTCATCCATATTATAGCATTTACTTCATTTATTTATTTATTTATTTATTTTCTGAGACCAAGCCTCGCTCTTGTTGCCCAGGCTGGAGTGCAATGGCACAATCTCGGCTCACTGCAACCTCCGCCTCCCAGGTTCAAGCAATTCTCCTGCCTCAGCCTCCTGAGTAGCTGGGATTACAGGCATGCACCACCACACCCAGCTAATTTTGTATTTTTAGTAGAGATGGGGTTTCTCCATGTTGAGGATGGTCTCAAACTCCTGACCTCAGGTGATCTGCCCATCTCGGCCTCCCAAAGTGCTGGGATTACAGGTGTGAGCCACTGCGCCCGGCTCTTCATTTATTTATTTTTATTTTTTATTTTTTATTTTTATTTTTGAGACTGAGTCTCACTCTTGTTGCCCAGGCTGGAGTGCAATGGCACAATCTCAGCTCACTGCAACCTCCGCCTCCCAGGTTCAAGCGATTCTCCTGCCTCAGCCTCCCAAGTAGCTGGTATTACAGGCATGTGCCACCACGCCCGGCTAATTTTGTATTTTTAGTAGAGACGGGGTTTCTCCATGTTGGTCAGGCTGGTCTCAAACTCCCGACCTCAGGTGATCCGCCTGCATTGGCCTCCCAAAGTGCTGGGATTACAGGCGTGAGCCACCGTGCCCAGCTCTTCATTTATTTTTTATGACTGAGTAATTGTGTGGATAAACCTCATTTATCCATTCTTCAATTGAGGGACATTTGCACTGTTTCCACTCGTGGACTATTATGAATAATGCTGCTATGAGCATTCATGTACATATTTTTTTTTTTTTTTTTTTTTTTTTTGAGACTGAGTCTGGCTCTGTCGCCCAGGCTGGAGTGCGGTGGCCGGATCTCAGCTCACTGCAAGCTCCGCCTCCCGGGTTCACGCCATTCTCCTGCCTCAGCCTCCCGAGTAGCTGGGACCACAGGCGCCCGCCACTTCGCCCGGCTAGTTTTTTGTATTTTTTAGTAGAGACGGGGTTTCACCGTGTTAGCCAGGATGGTCTCGATCTCCTGACCTCGTGATCCGCCCGTCTCGGCCTCCCAAAGTGCTGGGATTACAGGCTTGAGCCACCGCGCCCGGCCTTTTTTTTTTTTTTTTTTTAGAGAAAGGGTCATACTCAGCTGGGTGCGGTGGCTCACACCTGTAATCCCAGCACTTTGGGAGGCCGAGGCGGGTGGATCACGAGNTTTTTTTTTTTTGAGACGGAGTCTTGCTCTGTCACCCAGGCTGGAGTGCAGTGGCCGGATCTCAGCTCACTGCAAGCTCCGCCTCCCGGGTGCATGCCATTCTCCTGGCTCAGCCTCCCGAGTAGCTGGGACTACAGGCACCCGCCACCTCGCCCGGCTAGTTTTTTGTAATTTTTAGTAGAGATGGGGTTTCAGCGTGTTAGCCAGGATGGTCTTGATCTCCTGACCTCGTGATCCGCCCGTCTCGGCCTCCCAAAGTGCTGGGATTACAGGCTTGAGCCACCGCGCCCGGCTCATGTACATATTTTTATATGGACATATGTTTTCATTCCTCTTGGATGTATAGCTAGGAATGGAATTGCTGGGTCATCCATTGAGTTTTTTTATTTCTTCTTCTTTTTTTTAATTCTCATCTTTTAATTTGGTTCTTTTTTGTATCTTCCATTGCTCAGGGATTTTTGTTTGTTTGTTTGTTTTTGTTTTTGTTGTTTGTTTGTTTTTTTAGACAGAGTTTCATTCTATTGCCCAGGCTGGAGTGCAGTGGGGTGATCTCTGCTTAACCTCTGACTCCCAGGTTCAAGTAATTCTCCTGCCTCAGCCTCCCAAGTAGCTGGGACTACAGGTGTGCGCCACCATGCCTAGCTAGTTTTTTTTTTTTTTCATTTTTGGTAGAGACGAGGGTTTCACCAAGTTGGCCAGGCTGGTCTCGACCTCCTGGCCTCAAGTGATCCACTCATCTCGGCCTCCCAAAGTGCTGGGATTAACAGGCACCAGCCACCGTGCCCGACTAAGGTTTTTTATTTCTTTGTTGAGACTTTTTTTTAAGTGAAAGCAAGTTTATTAGAGAAGCAAAGAAATAAAAGAATGGCTACTCCATAGATAGAGAAGCCCCAAGGGCTGCTGGTTGGCTATTTTTATGGTTATTTCTCTATCATATACTAAACAAGAGGTGAATTATTCATGAGTTTTCCAGGAAAGAGGCAAGAATTTTCAGGAAGTGAGGTTTCCTCCCCCTTTCAGACCACATAGGTACATTGCCATGTCATTTGTAAGCTGTCATGGTGATAGTGGGAATGTCTTTTAGCATGCTAATATATTATAATTAGCATATAATGAGCAGGAGGACGATCAGAGGTGGATTTCCTTGCCATCTTGGATTTTTTTTTTTTTTCTGGGGTTTAGTCCCATTCTGTCACCCAGGCTGGAGTGCAGTGGTGCGATTCTCATGCCTCAGCCTCCCGAGTAGCTGGGATTACAGGCACCCAGCACAACACCCTGCTAATTTTGTATTTTTAGTAGAAACAGGGTTTCACCATGTTAGCCAGGCTAGTCTCAAACTCCTGACCTCAAGTGATCCACCTGCCTTGGCCTCCCAAAGTGCTGGGATTACAGGCATAAGCCACTGTGCCCCACCTGAAATATTGGTTTTGGTGGGTTCTAGCTGGCTTCTTTATAGCATCCCGTTTTATCAGCAGGGTCTTCGTGACCTGTATCTTGTGAAACCAGTCCTGTGGACCTCCTGTCTTATCCTGTGACTTAGAATGCCTAACCTCCTGGGAATGAGGCCACGCGGGTCTCAGACTCATTTTACCCAGCCCTATTTAAGATGGAGTCACTCTGGTTTGAATGCCTCTGACATATTTCCTCTCTCCCTTGTACAGTAGTAGACTTTTTTTTTTTTCCTAAGACAGGCTGGAGGGCAGTGCCACCATCATAGCTCACTGAAGCTTCAACCTTCTGGGCTCAAGTGATTCTCCCACCTCAGCCTCCTGATTAGCTTGGACTTGCACCACACTCCTGGCTAATTTACTTTGCTTTTTAGTAGAGACAAGGTCTTACTATGTTGCCCAGGCTAGTCTCAAACTCCTGAGCTCAAGTGGATCTGACCATGTTGGCTTTCCAAAGTGGTGGAATTACAAGTGTGAGCCACCATGCGCAGCCTATAAGGGGACACTTAATCCTAAGGGTTGCAGAGGAATGAAGATCCCTTTTTTGTAACTTATTCAGGCTAAATAGGGGTGATGATATTTCTGCCTAACAACAGAGTTGCTTGTATTCAAGATAGAGAGGAGCTCAGTCAGAAAGCCTTGGTATAGTGAGGGCCATTCAGAACTCTGAGACCCAACAAAAGGTGCTATCCATCCCTCTTGTTTCTTCTGAACAGCAGTAAGTGGTCAGCGAATGGTTCAAAGGAATAAGCAGGGTCAGTGCAAAGTCAGCCAACTGGTGCTGCGAGGACGATTTTCCTTTGGGTCAAGGGTCTCTCCAGTATCATCATGTTATGGTTGGCCAGGAAAATGTTACCAGAAAGAGGTCCATATCCAGACCCCACGAGACAGATCTTGGATCTCACGCAAGAAATAATTTGGGCTGAGCCCATAAAGCGAAAGCAAGTTTATTAGAGAAGTAAAGAAACAAAAGAATGGCTTCTCCATAGACAGAGCAGCCTAATTTTTGTTTGTTTGTTTCAAGTGTGTTTTTATTTTTTTATTTTATTTATTTATTTTTTGAGATGGAGTCTTGCACTGACACCCAGGCTGGAGTGCAATGGCGTGATCTTGGCTCACTGCAACCTCTGCCTCCCGGGTTCAAGCGATTCTCCTGCCTCAGCCTCCCAAGTAGCTGGAATTACAGGTGCCCGCCGCCACAACCAACTAATTTTTGGTATTTTTAGTGGAGATGGGGTTTCATGATGTTGGCCAGGCTGGTCTCGCTCTCCTGACCTCATGATTCGCCCGCCTCAGTCTCCCAAAGTGCTGGGATTACAGGCATGAGCCACCGCGCCTAGCCTCAAGTGTGTTTTTGTTGTTATAGTTTAGAGACGGGGTCTCTCTGTGTTGCCCAGGCTGGTCTTGAACTCCAGGATTCAAGTGATCCCACTGCCTCAGCCTTCCCAGTAGCTGGGACTGCAGGCAACTTGCCTGGCACAGTCATGTTCTCAATTGCTCATTGAAGTATTTTTATGATGACTGCTATAGGTGTTACTGGAATGGGGTCCTGATCCAGACCCCAAGACAGGGTTCTTGGATATCATGCAGGAAATAATTTGAGGCCAATCCATTGAGTGCAGTGAAAGCAAATTTATTAGGAAAGTAAAGGAAAAAACAATGGCTACTCTACAGGCGAGCAGCACACGGCTGCTGGACTAAGGGTACTTACAGCTATTTCTCAATTATGTGCTAAACAAGGGGTGGGTTATTCATGAGTTTTCTGGGAAAGAGGTGGGCAATTCCCAGAACTGAGCGTTCCTCTCCCTTTTATTTATTTATTTAAATAATTTTTTTTTTCTTCCCCCTTTTAGGCCATATAGGGTAGCTTCCTGACGTTGCCATGGCATCTGTAAACTGTCATGGTGCTGGTGGGAGTGTCTTTCAGCTTACTAATGCATTATAATTAGCATACAATGAGGAGTGAACACACCAGAGGTCACTCTCATGGCCATCTTGGTTTTGGTAGGTTTTGGCTGGCTTCTTTACCCCAACCTGTTTTATCAGCAAGGTCTTCGTGACCTGTATCTTGCGCTAATCTCCTATCTTATCCTGTGACTTAGAATGCCAAACCTCCTGGGAAAGCTGCCCAGATCTCAGCCTTATTTTACTCAGCCCCTATTCAAGATGGAGTTCCTCTGGTTCACACACCTCTGACATAAGTCCTTGTCAGATCATTCTAACATCTGTGTCATGCCTGTGTTTGTGTCTCTCCTCCCCTCCCCTCCCCTCCCTTCCCCTCCCCTCTCCTTTCCTCTCTCAGACAGAGTCACACTCTACTGCCCAGGCAGTGGCACCACCTCAGCTCACTGCAATATCTACCTCCCAGGTTCAAGTGATTCTCATGTCTCAGCCTCCCAAGTATCTGGGATTATAGGTGTACTCTACCATGCTAATTTTTGTATTTTTTGGTAGTGGTGAGGATTCACCATGTTGGCCAGGCTGGTCTCGAATTCCTGGCCTCAAGTTTTCCACTCGCCTCAGCCTCCCCAAGTGCTGGGATTATAGGCATGAGCCACTTCGCCCAGCCAGAGTCTGTTCTTGTTCACTTTGAGATCTTCCTGGTTCTTGGTATAACGAGTGGTCTGTAATTGAAACCTGGACATTGTGATATTGTAAAACTCTGGGTTTTATTTAAATCTGGTATTTTAGCTAATACCACTCAAACCTCTGACACCACTCTAGTGGGAGAAAATAGTTGCCACCTTTTTACTGCCAGATCAGGGTGGAAGTCCAGGTTTTCCAATCAGGCGCCCTTGACAGTGAAAGGAGAGACAAGTGGGAGGTTGTTGGTGCCTCTGGGTGGGGAGAGAAGTTCAGGCTCTCCACTAGGCCTCTGCTGGTACCACCTTGGCTGGGAAGTAGAAGGGCTCCTTGTTACTGCTTTCCATGTGGCCTCCACTGACACTGCAGAGGGTGGCCTTGTTATTTCAGAGCTGTGGTCAAAGTCCTCGCTCCACTAGGCTGCCTCTGACACTACCTCAGTGGGGACAGGAAAGGGTTCTCCCCACGGGGATCTTGAATTTCTATCCCTAGCTGGTACCAGTAGAAGTCCGAACTCCCCATGTGGTCTCCTCTGACACTGACCGGGATGGGGTGCTCCCCACTGTGCCTTCTCCATCACCACTGCATAAGTTGGATGGGGCATGAGGACAATTGGGGATACATCTTTACAACCTGGCAAGGGTGGAAGTCTAGGCCTTCCAATTGGCCTTTACTGGTGAGATAGTGGCGGAGCCAGTTTTTTTCTATGAGGTTTAGCTAGAGTAGAGTGGGTATCATGTAAAAGTTTTCGGTCTTGAGGCCAGGTGCCACGGCTTACGCCTGTAATCCTAGCACTTTGGGAAGCCAAGGTGGGCGGATCATGAGGTCAGAAGGTTGAGACCATCCTAGCTAACACGGTGAAACCCGGTCTCTACTAAAAATACAAAAAATTAGCTGGGCGTGGTGGCATGCACCTGTAGTCCCAGGTACTCGGGAGGCTGAAGCAGGAGAATCGCTTGAACCTAGGAGGCGGAGGTTGGAGTGAGCTGAGATCGCACCACTGCACTCCAGCCTGGGTGAAAGAGTGAGACTTTGTCTCAAAAAAAAAAAAAAAAAAAAAAAAAAAAAAATTGGCAATAGGGCTGGGTGCGTGGCTCATGCCTGTAATCCCAATACTTTGGGAGGCCAAGGTAGGTGGATCATCTGAGGTCAGGAGTTTGAGACCAGCCTGGTCAACATGGTGAAACCCCGTCTCTACTAAAAATACAAAAAATTAGCCAGGCATGGTTGCGGGCACCTGTATTCCCAGCTAATAGGGAGGCTGAAGCAGGAGAATCCCTTGAACCCAGGAGGCAGAGGATGCAGTGAGCCGAGATCATGCCATTGCACTCCAGCCTGGGCAACAAGAGGTAAACTCAGTCTCAAAAAAAAAAAAAAAAAAAAAAAATTGGTAATAGGTGGAATGTGAGAAGGGAGAAACCAACAGTTTGTTTTTGAATTAATTTCAGAGTGAGAGGAAAGAGATCCAAGGCATCCTTTCTCTCTTCCCATAAGAAAGCAGAGAAAAGAGAAAGCTGGGGCTAGAGGGCAGGGGCTTCACTGGAAACAGAGTTCTGTTGAGATCTGGGCACCTGGAGTGCAGCCAGCTCATTTTTGATGGGATTTGCATGTAAATAGTGGGATATGAGGCCCAGCTTTACACTCTCTCTTATAATAAAACTAAAAATAAGTGGTTTCTCCTTTATAATCCTGAAACTAGGTTTGGCATCTTGCCTTAGGCTTTCATACTTTCTTCTTTTTTTCTGGTAGCCGGAAGGGTTAGTCTCATTTTCCACTTCAAATTATAAGAATTTTGCTAACTTGCTCCTGTGCCAGGGTGCTTGGTTGCAAGCCTTCTTGACAGACTGGGGCTCAAGCATTCTTTCAAAGAAGTAATATTTTTAGGCTTTGAGACCTGCCCTTTGACCACAAGTCTAATGGGGTGATAGAATGGTGGGGTCTCCTCATCTTGGTTAGAAAGCTTATTGGCTTTGATGGCCCCAAGTGCAGGAGAGCCAGCGGCCTTAACTTCTTTCAAACCAAAAATTATTGAGGCCTTTCTTTATTGTAGAATTTTTGGGAAGTATAGAAAGCTCAAAGAAAGAAATAAAATTGCTGTAATCTCATCACCCAGAAATAATTTCTGTTAACATAATGATCATTATTCCAATCCTCAATCAATCCTTCTCAAACATTATGGAATGTTTTAAATGCTTCATAGGTATTTATTTGTTCTTTTAAGAAAGAGGGGAGAGGCAGGCTGCCCGCGGTGGTTCATGCCTGTGATCCCAGCACTTTGGGAGGCCGAGGTGGGCAGATCACGAGGTCAGGAGATGGAGACCATCCTGGCTAACATGGTGAAACCTCATCTCTACTAAAAATACAAAAAATTGGCCAGGTGCAGTGGCTCACGCCTGTAATCCCAGCACTTTGGGAGGCCGAGGCGGGTGGATCACGAGGACAGGAGATCGGGACCATCCTGGCTAACACAGTGAAACCCTGTCTCTACTAAAAGTACCAAAAAAAAAAAAAAATTAGCTGGGCGTGGTGGTGGACACCTGTAGTCCCAGCTACTCAGGAGGCTGAGGCAGGAGAATGGCGTGAACCCAGGAGATGGAGGTTGCAGTGAGCCAAGATTGCACTATTGCACTCCAGCCTGGGCGATACAGCGAGACTCCATCTCAAAAAAAAAAAAAGAAAGAAAGTGGGGAAAGGTAGAGTACTGGGAAGTGTGAACTGGCTTCTCATCTCAGAATCAAGGGATTTTCCTGCCTGTACTCCCAGCACTTTGTGAGGCCGAGGCAGGCAGATGACTTGAACTCAGGAGTTCGTGACCAGCCTGGGCAACAAAGTGAGACCCTCCTGTCTCTACAAGAAATACAAAAATTAGCCGGGCATGGCGGCGCACACCTGTGGTCCCAGCTACTAGGGAGGCTGCAGTGGGAGGATGGCTTGAGCCTGGGAGGCAGGGGTTGCAGTGAGCCGAGATTATACCACTGCACTCTAGCCTGGGCAACAGAGTGAGACCCTGTCTCCAAAAAAAAAAAGAAAGAAAAGAAAAAAAGAAAAAAGATTTCTACCGACTCTGCTTCTACAAAAATAACAACAACAACAACAACAACAACAACAAAAAACCCCACAAACAAAAATCAGCCGGTCATGCTGGTGGCATTCCTGTAGTCCCAGCTACTTGGGAGGCTGAGGTGGGAGGATCACTTTAGCCTGGGAGGTCGAGACTGTTGTGAGCCAAGATTGCACCACTGCACTCCAGCCTGGGTGACCGAACTAGGCCTTACCCCTGCTCCTCCCAGAAAAGGATTTCTAGTAGTCAACTTTTCACCATTCCAACTAAGAATCTTTTTTTCTCTAATAAATATATATATATTTTTGGCCTGTTGCCACATTGACCATTACAAAGACAAAGCAAATGAATTTTTTCTTTTCTTTTCTTTTCTTTTTGAGACAGAGTCTTGCTCTGTCACCCAGGCTGGAGTGCAGTGGCATGACCTCAGCTCACTATAGCCTCTACCTCCTGGGTTCAAGTGATTCTCCTGCCTCAGCCTACCGAGTAGCTGGGATTACAGGTGCCCACCACCATGCCCGTCTAATTTTTTTGTGTTTTTAGTAGAGAGGAGGTTTCTCTATGTTGGCCAGGCTGGTCTCAAACTCCTGACTTCAGGTGATCCACCCACCTCAGCTTCCCAAAGTGCTGGGATTACAGCTGTGGGCCACTGCGCCCGGCCAAATGGAAGAAATGTTTTTTTTTTTTTTTTTTTTTTTTTTTTTTTTTTTTTTTTTTTTTTTTGAGACGGAGTCTCGCTCTGTCGCCCAGGCTGGAGTGCAGTGGCCGGATCTCAGCTCACTGCAAGCTCCGCCTCCCGGGTTCCCGCCATTCTCCTGCCTCAGCCTCCCGAGCAGCCGGGACTACAGGCGCCCACAACCGCGCCCGGCTAATTTTTTTGTATTTTTAGTAGAGACGAGGTTTCACCGTGGTCTCGATCTCCTGACCTTGTGATCCGCCCGCCTCGGCCTCCCAAAGTGCTGGGATTACAGGCGTGAGCCACCGCGCCCGGCCGGAAGAAATGTTTTAAAAAGGTATTTAATGTCCTTCAAAGTCTCCTTTGATCAAAACTTTAGTCGAACTCCTCTGAGTCCCTTCTGACTAGCCTCACACTAGACTTCCCTCTCTGTCCTTGTGGAATCCAGTTTGAGCAAGAATCTTGTCAATTTAGTGAAAATCACCTACCCTCGATATCTGACCACCCTCACTATCTTGTTACCCTGTCCTGCTTTCAGCAAGAATTTTGTCGAGTTGTTCTAACAAGGATCTCACTTACAGGCTGGGAGCAGTGGCTCACACCTGTAATCCCAGCACTTTGGGAGGGCAAGGCAGGCAGATCACTTGAGGTCATGAATTCGAGACCAGCCTGGCCAACATGGAGAACTACATTCTCTATCAAAAAATACAAAAACTTAGCCAAGTGTGATGGTGTGCGCCTGTAATCCCAACTACTCGGGAGGCTGAGGCAGGAGAATCACTTGAACCCAGGAGGCGGAGGTTGCAGTGAGCCGAGATAGCCCCACTGCACTCCAGCCTGGGTGACAGAGTGAGACTCCCTCTCAAAAAGAAAGAAAGGAAAAAGAATCTCGCTTACCCTTGATGTTTCCTCTTAGTAACTATCCTTGTTGGACAAGAGGGGAGTCAAGTCCTCTCCCTCCCCCACTGCAAGACCCCATTGCAGTAGTCCCTATACCTATCACCATGGTCTCCCTAAATAAAGCCTTCCTGTTACCATCTTTAGCAAGTGTCACAAATCGCTTTTTCTTTAACATCCCCTGTCCCTCAACTGCTTTTCTCTCTCTCTTTTTTTTTTTTTTGAAACGGAGTCTTGCTCTGTCACCAGGCTGGAGTGCAGTGGTGCCATCTTGGCTCACTGCAAACTCCGCCTCCTGGGTTCAAGTGATTCTCCTGCCTCAGCCTCCCTAGTAGCTGGGACTACAGGCACGGGGCACCACGCCCAGCTAATTTTTGTATTTTTTAGTAGAGACAGGGTTTCACCATGTTGGCCAGGATGGTCTCGATCTCTTGACCTCGTGATCCGCCCACCTCAGCCTCCCAAAGTGCTGGGATTACAGGCATGAGCTACTGTGCCTGGCCTTTTCTCTTTTTCTTTAACATCCCCTGCCCCTCACCTCCTTTGAGTCAACACAGTTGTTTAGCAAAGCCTGACATTTCCTTTTGAGAACTAGAAAGAAGCATCTCCAGGTTTGTTTGTTTGCTTCCTCGGTGAGGAGAAAAAAGGTGCTGTAGAAGAGGAAACGGTCCTAATAAAGATAATCCAGATAGGAAATGCTTTCTAAATCAGCCTTCAGTGTCAAGGCTTGTCTGAGTTAAGGGAAGGGAACGTCAGCCTATGAATTTTGGTATTAAAAAAATATGAGGGCCGGGCGCGGTGGCTCAAGCCTGTAATCCCAGCACTTTGGGAGGCCGAGGCGGGTGGATCACGAGGTCAGGAGATCGAGACCATCCTGGCTAACATGGTGAAACCCCGTCTCTACTAAAAATACAAAAAACTAGCCGGGCGTGGTGGCGGGCGCCTGTAGTCCCAGCTACTCGGGGGGGCTGAGGCAGGAGAATGGCGTGAACCTGGGAGGCGGAGCTTGCAGTGAGCCGAGATCGCGCCACTGCACTCCAGCCTGGGTGACACAGCGCGAGACTCCGTCTCAAAAAAAAAAAAAAAAAAAAAAAAAAAATGAGGTTGTGAATCCAAACATCATCCTGAGTACATATGTGCTATAAACAGACTCCAGAGAAACTGCTAACATCCAAATGTCTGGGTATGTGAGGAGACCTGTTCCTTGAGGCTCTATCCTGGCCACTGACGATTGGCTAACCGAGTGATTCACCCTCTAAACCAGAAATGCTCCTGTGTATGGTAACACCAGGCTAGTGAGAAAGCAGCAAAAGCAGTATTATTTTGTATCAAGTACTAATTAAATTTGATTTGATTCAGGTTGAACAAATCCTTGTGCCCGACACTGGGCTTGGTGCCAGGGCCCTCAAGGAATCTCAGGTTGCCTAATGAGACAGGTAACTAAATATTATACTCTTATCAGACAAACTAACAGGGCTAAAAGTTAAAAGGGTTAACATCTTGGAGAGCAGATGAAATCTTTCTGTATGTGTCACAGATTTTATGAGCTGGGTTTTGTAGGATAATACATGGTGGAAAGGGGCAAAGGGCTTCTAGGCAGAAGAAATAATGTGAGCAAAGATGGTGGGAGCATGTGCTCTTGGAAGGTGTGTACTGTGTGGCATGAGGTCCTCGGTGTGGACTAGGAGGAGAGCATTGACAGAAGTGGAAATGAAGCTAAAAGGGCAGGCTAGGGTCCAGAGTGTGAAAAACACTGATTGCCTTACTTAGGAGAGGTACAAGGCAGACATGAGCATCAACAGGTCCAATTTATCTTCTGTAGAGGTTATAATAAAGTAGGTATGAATTTGTTTCCCTTCAGGTTGAGTTTTCTTTTTCTTTACTTTCTTTCTTTTTTTTTTTTTTTGAGAGAGGGTCTCACTCTGAGGCCCAGGCTGGAGTGCAGTGGTGAGATCACAGCTCACTGCAGCCTCGACCTCCCAGGTTCAAGAGATCCTCCCACCTCAGCCTCCGAGTAGCTGGGACTACAGACACACACCACCATGCCTGGCTAATTTTTAAAAATAGTTTTGTAGAGATGGGGGTCTACTATGTTCCCTAGGCTGGTCTTGAACCTCTGGGCTCAAGTGATCCTCCTGCCTCAGCTTCTGAAAGTGTTGGGATTACAGGCATGAGTCACTGCATCTGGCCTCAAGTTGAATTTTCTTTTTTTTCTTTTTTTTTTGAGACACAGTCTTGCTCTGTCGCCCAGGCTGCAGTGCAGTGGCATAATCTCGGCTCACTGCAAGCTCCGCCTCCTGGGTTCACACCATTCTCCTGCCTCGGCCTCCTGAGTAGCTGGGACTACAGGTGCCCGCCACCACACCCGGCTAATTTTTTGTATTTTTAGTAGAGACAGGGTTTCACCGTGTCAGCTAGGATGGTCTCGATCTCTTGACCTCATGATCCGCCTGCCTTGGCCTCCCAAAGTGCTGGGATTACATGCGTGAGCCACCGTGCCCGGCCCTTAAGTTTTCTAAACCAAATAAAATCTGACTCCCAGCCCCAGAAAATAGGGAAAGGTGCCCTGATGCTCATGATGGTCACCTTAGTACCTGAGGCCATGGGGTACGGATGTGGAGGGCTACTCCTCCACCTCCACCAACCACCAAGCTCCAAAGCTCTATGTTGGCTCAGAAAGGCCCTGCAATGGTCCTTACTGCGTTGCCTCAGAGACATCTTGGAATGTAGTCTCCATAAGCACAGGCAAGTTTCCCTCCACATGGGGTGCTCTTGGGGTCACTCCCTCAGTTCATTGTAAGGCACTGGCCACCTCCCATTCCCTCCTCTTTAGGATAAGCCATCGTAATCTTCCTCAATTCTTCTTTTTTTTTTTTTTTTTGAGAGGAGTTTTGCTCTTGTTTCCCAGGCTGGAGTGCAGTGAGTGGCACTATCTTGGCTCACTGCAAACTCCGCCTCCCAGGTTCAAGTGATTCTGCTGCCTCAGCCTCTCAAGTAGCTGGAATTACAGGCATAAGCCACCACGCCTGCTAATGTTGTATTTTTAGTAGAGACTAAAATAGAATTCTAAAATATTTAGTAGAGACTAAATAGAAATTTTAGATTTTTCCATGTTGGTCAGGCTGATCTCAAACTCCCGACCTCAGGTGATCTGCCCGACTTGGCCTCCCAAAGTGTTGGGATTACAGGTGTGAGCCACTGCTCCAGGCCCAATGGTTCTTTTTTTAGACAGGGTCTCACTGTGCCACCCAGGCTGGAGTGCACTGGCATGATCTTGGCTCACTGCAGCCTCAACCTTCCGGGCTCAAGCAATTTTCCCACATCGGCCTCCCAAATAGCTGAGACTACAGGTGTGAGCCACTATACCCAGCTAATTTTTTGTGTATCTTTTGTAGAGATGGGGTTTTGCTATGTTGCCCAGCCTGATCGTGAACTCCTGTGCTCAAGCACTCCACCTGCCTGGGCCTCCCAAAGTGCTGGGATTATAGGCATGAACCACTGTGCCCAGCCCTTCAATGGTTCTGAAGCCAAAAACCCCTCTTTTCTTTTTTTTTTTTCAGACAGAGTCTTGCTCTGTTGCACAGGCTGGAGTGCAATGGTGCAATCTCCACTCATTGCAACCTTCGCCTCCTGGGGTCAAGCAATTCTCCTGCCTCAGCCTCCCAAGTAGCTGGGATTACAGGCATGCACCACTACACCTAAGTTTTTGTATTTTTAGTAAAGACGGGGTTTCACCATGTTGGCCAGGTTGGTCTCGAACTCCTGACCTCACGATCCACCCACCTAGGCCCCCCAAAGTGTTGGGATTACAGGCGTGAGCCACCGGGCCTGGCCCTTTTGTTTTTGGTTTTTTGTTTTTGAGACAGGGTCTCACTCCCATCGCCCAGCCTGGAGTGCAGTAGTGCAATCTCAGCTCACTATAGCCTCAGCCTCCTGAGCTCAGGTTTCTCCCAACTCAGCCTCCAGAGTAGTTGGGACTACAGGTGTGTGCCACCATGCTTGGCTAATTTTTGTATTTTTAGTAGAGATGGGATTTTGGCCAGGCTGGTCTCGAACTCCTGGGATCAAGCAATCACTGCCTGGCCCTCTCAGTACCACTGCACCCGGCCTCGCTCTTTTTTTTTTTTTTTAAACAAAACAAAACCAAACCTTTTAAATTAGGTTCAAGGGTACCTGTGCAGGTTTATTATACAGGTAAATTGCATGTCACATGGTTTGGTGTGTAGGTAATAAGCATAGTAGCTGATGGGTAGTTTTTCAATCCTCTCACTCCTCCTGCCCTCCAACCTCAAGTAATCTTCTGTGTCTACTGTTGCTTTCCTTGTATCCATGTGTACTCAATGTTTAGTGCCGACTTTTTATTTTATTTTTATTTATTTATTTATTTTGAGACAGAGTCTTGCTCTATCGCCCAGGCTGGAGTGAGTGGTGCAATCTTGGCTCACTGCAATCTATGCCTCCTGGGTTCAAGGGATTCTCCTGTCTCAGCCTCCTATGTAGCTGAAATTACAGGAGTGTGCCACCATGCCCAGCTATTTGTGTGTATGTGTGTTTTTAGTAGATATGGGGTTTCACCATGTTGGCCAGGCTGGTCTCGAACTCCTGACCTCAAGGGATCCACCGGCCTCAGTCTCCCAAAGTGCTGGTATTACAGGCGTGAGCCACCACGCCCAGTCTAGCTCCCACTTATAAGTCAGAACATGTAGTATTTGGTTTTCTGTTCCTGTGTTAGTCTGCATACGACAATGGCCTCCAGCTCCATCGTGTTGCTACAAATGATATGATCTTGTTCCTTCTGATGGCTGTGTAATATTCCATGTTGTATATGTACCACATTTTCTTTATCCAGTCTATTGTTCATGGTTATTTAGGTTGACTCCATGTCTTTCCTGTTGTCCCAAACTCTTTATAGATCCTGTGTCCTGTCCCATGAAAGCCCACTGTACTTTCGGAGTCAATAGCAAATTGGGTGAGCTAAATAAATCTTCACAAATAATGTGATAATGGGAAAGGCAATGTATGTACCCTTTTTTTTTTTTGAGATGGAGTCTTGCCTGATCCCCGCCTGAAGGGCAGTGGTGCGATCTTGGCTCACTGCAACCTCTGCCACCCGGGTTCAAGCAATTCTCTGCCTCAGCCTCCTGAGTAGCTGGGATTACAGGTGCCTGCCACCACGCCTGGCTAATTTTTTGTATTTTTTACTAGAGACAGGGTTTTACCATCTTGGCCAGGCTGGTCTTGAACTCCTGACCTCATGATCTACCCACCTTGGCCTCCCAAAGTGTTGGGATTACAGGCATGAGCCACTGTGCCCGGCTGTATGTACCCTTAAAAGTGGACTTTGGAGACATCTCCTTTCCTCGGCTGGAGCTGTCTGGGCAGGGATTTCAGGCCTGATGAGATGGGCAAGAGAGAGATCATGTGGAAATAGGAGGGAAGTAAATTTTTATAAATTACTCTGGAGGGAATAAATTGGACAGTCAAACTCAACATGGACAGTCATTCTCAAAATGATCAAAGCTAATCTCTTAATGTCCTGATACATGTTTTTAAATAACTTTTAAAAAATTTAAACTTAAATTTTTTATTTTATAAGTAGAGATGGAGTCTTGCTGTATTATCCAGGCTGGTCTTGAACTCCTGAGCTCAAATGATCCTCCTGCCTCAGCCTCCCAAAGTGCTAGGCTTATAGGCATGAGCCATTGCACCAGGCCTTACTTTTATTTCTTTTGAGAGGGAGTTTTGCCGTATTGCCCAGGCTGGAGTGCAGGGGCTATTCACAGATGTGGTCATATCACTTCATTTTGGAACTCCAGGGTTCAAGCCATCCTCCCGCCTCAGCCTCCTGAGTAGCTGGGACTACCACAGCATCCAGCTTTCAAACTTTTCTTTTCTTTCTCTTTTTTTTTTTTTTTTTTGAGACAGAGTCTCACTCTGTCGCCCAGGGTGGAGTGCAGTGGTGCAATTTTGGCTCACTGCAACCTCTGTCTCCCAGGTTCAAGTGACTCTCCTGCCTCAGCCTCCCGAGTAGCTGGGACTAGAGGTGCCTGCCACCACACCAGGCTAATTTTTGTATCTTTAGTAGAGATGCAGTTTCACCACATTAGCCAGGTTGGTCTTGAACTTCTGGCCTCAGGTGATCCGTCTGCCTCGGCCTCCCAAAGTGCTGGGATTACAGGCATAAGCCACAGTGCCTGGCCTCAAACTTTTTAGTGACTACATAGTAGAATCTCTACTTGGATTTTACATAATGATTAGAATACTCGGCTGGGAGCAGTGGCTCATGCCTGTAATCCCAGCACTTTGGGAGGCAGAGGCGGGCAGATTACTTGAGGTCAGGAGTTCAAGACCAGCCTGGGCAACATGGTGAAACCCAGTCTCTACTAAAAATACAAAAATTAGCTGGGCACAGTGGCGGGCTCCTGTAATCCCAGCTACTCGGGAGGCTGAGGTAGAATCGCTTAAACGCGGGAGGCGGAGGTTGCAGTAAGTCAAGATCGTGCCACTGCACTCCAGCCTGGGCAACAAAGCGAGACTCTGTCTCAAAATACAACAACAAAAAATGAATACTCTCTATTTCTCAGGCATACAGAGACCATTGCAAATATAAGATAAAAAATAATTCCATCATGAAATTTTTTAGTTTCAATATTACTTGACCACTCATGTGCCTTTTTAAATGAAGAATGATACTAATTCTTGTTATATGCTTCTTTGTCTGATCTGCAGAGACCACAAAGATGGAAAGGCCTTAAGAATTTCTGTTTTTCAGCCAGGCATGGTGGCTCACACCTGTAATCCCAGCACTTTCAAAGGCCGAGGCGGGCGGGTCACCTGAGGTCGGGAGTTCGAGACCAGCCTGACCAACATGGTGAAACACCGTCTCTACTAAAAATACCAAAATTAGCTGGGCGTAGTGGCAGGCGCCTGTAATCCCAGCTACTCGAGAGGCTGAGACAGGAGAATCGCTTGAACCTGGGAGGTGGAGGTTGCAGTGAGCCGAGATTGCACCATTGCACTCCACTGTGGGCGACACAGTGAGACTCCATCGACTCCATCTCAAAAATAATAATAATAATAATAATAATAATTTCTGTTTCTGTAGTTATGCATGTAACACAAAACCATTCAGGTTAGAGGCCCACAGCTTCCCATTTAACTTTTAAGACATGCTCCATTTTGTAGGAGCTTGGGGATATCCAGGAAATAACTGACCCTTTAGGGAAAAAATGGCTAAGTATTTGGCTGTAGTTTAAAATTTTTCTCCTTCAATTCTCTCCTCCTTCTTTTGTTAATTGGACTGTTAATTGAACTAGCTTAAGTAAAATGATAAGGGGAATTTCAGCTGGGCACAGTGGCTCATGCCTGTAATCCCAGAACTTTGGGAGGCCGAGGCAGGCGGATTGCTTGAGCTCAGCAGTTTGAGACCAGCCTGGGCAACACGACAAAACTCCATCTCTACAAAAAACGCAAAAAAATTAGCTAGGCGTTGTAGTGTACACCTGTAGTCCCAGTTACTCAGGAGGTTGAGGTGGGAGGATTGCTTGAGCTCAGGACGTTGAAGTTAAAACGGGCAGAGATGGTGCCACTGCACTCCAGCCTGGGTGACAAAGTGAGACTTTGTCTCAAAAAAAAAACTAAAAAAAAACAAAAAGGAATTTCATACATCTGAACAAAAGGTTCCAATGCTTAAGACAGTTCTACCTAATAATTTCAGGTCATGAAACCTCGTAGCTAGATTCTACCTTGCAGCATCCTTGCAGCTATAGCCCCTGCTAACAAGGCTTTATTGTTTCTGTGTATTTCCAATTCAAATTCTTAGGAGAAAGAATCACACTCAGAACTTCTCACACCAGGCCACAGTCCAATAAGTCAGGGTATGGCCTTGCCTCATCAGGCAAGAAGACACTGGGATCACCTCCTCACCCTCTAGTAGTTTTGTCTTCACGGGCAAGTTGCCTAAACTCACTAAGCTTTCGTTTCTCTTGGGGAAGTCGTGGCTTAATAATATTATCCCTTTCGGAGGACTAATTCTTGGATAAAATTAGTTCACATAAGTAAAATTCCTTAGTACAGGTCTAGGCACAAAGTGAACTGAGAGTAAATGGAAATTACCACCGATCTTATTATGATGGGAAAGACGCTGTACTAGATGCTACAGATATTGAGCCCAAAGTCACAATTCTCCAGCATGGGGACACAGGAAGACCACCCTTGATCCAGCAAGATGAGAGCCATGATAGAACCCAGAAGAGAAGCTTTAACCCTTGTGACAGTATACAGGCGTAGGAGTTCACTGCATTTGTCCTATGGGCTGCATCCATCCATCCACCTCAGAATCAGAATTCAGATGTTAGCTGGTGGTCTCAGGTTCACATGATTATTTGCATTGAAAGTGAAGCCAGACTTATTTGTCATAGGGAAGCCTTACTTGGCAGTTGTCTGAGTACATGTCTTACTACCTGTGTGACTGGGAAACACTTCTTAATCCAACTAGCTGCAATTCCCTCATCTGTAAGAATAAAACAAAACAACCAGGGATAATAATATTAATAGTAAACACAGAGTTGGCAGGCATGATGGCTCATGCCTGTAATCCCAACACTTTAGGAGGCCAAGGTGTGTGGATCGCTTGAACTCAGGAGTTCGAGACCAGCCTGGGCAATATGGTGAAACCTCCTCTCTACCAAAAATACAAATATTAGCCGGCTGAGGTGGCATGTACCTGTGGTCCCAGGTACTCCGGAGGCTGAGGTGGGAGGACACTTGAACCCGGAGGACCAAGCTGCAGTGAGCCTCGCCACTGCACTCTAGTATAGGTGGCACAGCATGGGTGATACAGTCTCAAAAAAAAAGTAGACACAGAGTCATAAAATTAATGCCCCCAGAATACAGTGTTCAATAAATGTTAGCTATTGTTATTATCTATCATTTATTGTGTGCTCACTGGGGACAGGGTATAAATTATCTCCATTTTTATAGCTGTTATTAAGGACTGATGAGCTGAGGGAGTGGGAAGTCTGGAATGACTCCTAGATTTTGCCAAGCACCTCTCCTCCCTCACAGTACTGTGTTCTTGTACCAAGCACAATGCCCTTCCTCTTCTTTTTTTTTTTTTTCCCGAGAGTCTTGCTCTGTCACCCAGGCTGGAGTACAGTGGCACAATCTCGGCTCACTGCAACCTCCGCCTCCTGGGTTTAAGCAATTCTCCTGCCTCAGCCTCCTGAGTAGCTGGGATTACAGGAGCCCGCCACCACACCCGGCTAATTTTTGTATGTTTAGTAGAGACGGAGTTTCACCTTGTAGGTCAGGCTGGTCTCGATCTCCTGACCTCGTGATCTGCCCACGTCGGCCTCCCAAAGTGCTGGGATTACAGGCGTGAGCCACAGCGCCTGGCCCCTTCCTCTTCTTTTACCATGTTGTGTTTTCAAATGGGTTTTTTTTTCAAGGAGCCCTCCTGCTGGGCCTTAGTCTGGGTCCTCAGTCTGAATTGGCCCTCACTGCTTTGAGGCACCGGTCACATTCTGCCGCCACACGTCACAAGCTCTCCCTTTGAACGTCAGAACTGAAGTTCTCCTTAGAACTTCGGAAAGTCACGGATGAGGCCGGGCGTAGTGGCTCACGCCTGTAATCCCAGCACTTTGGGAGGCCGAGGTGGGCGGATCACGAGGTCAGGAGATCGAGACCATCTTGGCTAACACGGTGAAACCCCATCTCTACTAACAATACAAAAAATTAGCCGGGCGTGGTGGCAGGCTCCTGTAGTCCCAGCTACTCAGGAGGCTGAGGAGGGAGAATGGTGTAAACCCGGGAGGCAGAGCTTGCAGTGAGCCGAGGTCGCGCCACTGCACTCCAGTCTGGGCGTCAGAGTGAGACTCCGCCTCAAAAAAAAAAAAAAAAAAAAAAAGTCATGGATGAAAGGGTCCTCAGTTTATTATCCTGTGAAATAGTAGCTGGGACATTTCTGAGGCCCAGAGAAGGGAAATAACTTGAATGAACAGGTTAGGAGCAGGCCAGGCGCTGTGGCGAGTGCCTGTAGTCCCAACTCGGGAAGCTGAGGCAAGAGGATCGCTTGAGCCCAGAACTCAGTGAATAGCCACTGCACTCCAGCCTGGGCAACACAGCGAGACCCGCCTCAAAAAACAAAAATAGAAACAAACAACTAGCTTAGGCGCAGAACTGAGACTCAAACCTAGGTTTCCTGCTCACCCCCCACACCTCCCAGGGCCCCGCTGATTCCTCGTGGCCGCTAACTTGGAACCGCCCCAAAGCCAGGTCGAAGGCGAGTCTAGCGGCCCTGGGGACTCCTGGCCCTGCAGTTCGCATAGAGGATGGACGCAGTCAGGCTCTCCGGGAGCTGCGGGAAGCCCCAGGACTTGGAAAAGCCTCAGAGCGCGCCCCTAGGGGAAGGGGAGCTCGGGACCTCGAGGCGGCTGGAAGTCGAGGGCGTCGCCAGGGGTCCGTTTTGCGCTCGGGTGTGGAGAACGAAGCCGAACGCTGGGCTCTGGAATCCCCTCCAGAGCTCTGGGCCGGCCAAAGCGCGGCCGCCCCACCCCCGGCCCGCCAGGCGCAGTCGGCCCCGCCCCCTGGAGCTCCGTTCCCCCGGCAGCCAGCACCGCGCGCAGTCGGCCGATCCTCCCACCAAGGGAGCTGCGTCCCAGCCGCCGCGCTCCCCGAGGCCCTGGGTCGTGGGCTCCCGGCCGTCCGCGAAAGCATGGCCCGGCCCGTGCAGCTGGCGCCGGGCTCGCTGGCGCTGGTGCTGTGCCGGCTGGAGGCGCAGAAGGCCGCGGGGGCTGCGGAGGAGCCCGGCGGGCGCGCGGTGTTCCGCGCCTTCCGTCGCGCCAACGCGCGCTGCTTCTGGAACGCGCGGCTGGTGCGCGCCGCCTCGCGGCTGGCTTTCCAGGGCTGGCTGCGGCGCGGGGTGCTGCTGGTGCGCGCGCCCCCCGCCTGCCTGCAGGTGCTGCGCGATGCCTGGCGGCACCGGGCGCTACGGCCGCCGCGCGGCTTCCGCATCAGGGCGGTGGGTGAGTGCGGGACCCGGAGGGGAGGGGCGTCCCGCGCCAGCTGTGGGCTCCGAGCTCCGCTCTACAGGGGCGAGCGCGGCCCGGTCTTCTACCACAGAGGCTAGGCGCCGCTCTGAGAGCCCCGGGGCTGCGGTTGGGCGGCTGGTCGGGGGGCCAAAACGCCCCGGAGACGTTCCCTCCCGCTTGGACACTGCAGCTATAGTCCCCAAGGTGTGCCTGGCCGCTGCTAGGACTGGCTCCGGGCTGCGTCCGTTCCTCGACTCTTAAAGCCCGTGGAGTGCACAGAAGGAACTTTCTGCTTAGAAAAGTGATGCTCTGGATAGAGAGGCTTTGGGCTAGCGGCCACTGTCTAGGCTCCACCGGGGCGGTTAGGAAGGGTACCCCAGGGGAATGGCCAGAGTTTACCAAATCTGGCTGCTTTATTATTAATTTAACTACAGATCGGCAGCGGACGGCATTCTGCTTTTCACGTCCTGCGGTGTGGTGGTCTTGGGTCGGGACCTAGCAGCTTTGGGGTCGTTAACTTCTTGGGGAAAACAAATAAGTAGCGTCTCGTCCCTTTAGCTGAATAGACAGGATTCCACCTTCACAGTCTTTTCACACTTAGCTGTTTGTTAGACAACAGCAGCTTTTTGCCTTTATAAAATAGCTTCTCATTCGAGAAACTAAACCACTGCACCCGTGAGCGGTCTCTGACTCTGGGCATTAAACCCAGGCAGGTGTGTCAGTTCCCTGTAACAGCCTGGTTCTTGTCTGCATTTATGTGAGGCTGCAAAGGCCATTTGATGGTGTGTTGACAAGTCACCAGTTGTTCAGCGCTTAATTTTCATTCTTACCAAGGAACCACTCTGTGTTAGTCCATAAATCATCCTCTTCCATCCGAGGAGAAGGAGCCGCAAATAAAAAACATTTGTTTGGCCAGGCGCGGTGGCACTGTGTAATCCCAGCACTTTGAGAGGCCGAGGCGAGTGGATCACCTGCGTTCAGGAGTTAGAGACCAGCCTGGCTAACATTCTGAAACCCCTCAGGAGTTCAAGACCAGTCTGGCTAACATGATGAAACCCCGCTTCTACTAAAAATACAAAAATTAGCCGGGGCGTGGTGGTGGGCGCCTGTAATCCCAGCTACTTGGGAGGCTGAGGCAGGAGAATCGCTTGAATCCGGGAGGTGGAGGTTGCAGCGAGCCGAGATAGTGCCATTGCACTCCAGCCTGGGTGACAAGAGTGAAACCCCATCTCAAAAAGAAAAAAGAAGAAGAGGAAGAGGAAGAAGAGGAAGAGGAGGAAGAGGAAGAAGAGGAAGAGGAGGAAGAGGAAGAAGGAGGAGGAGGAAGAAAGAAGAAAGAAGAAACATGGCAGTAAGAAGCAAGCACCTGACTGACCTATAACTGTGTATCATCCATTCAGAGATGGTATTACCACATCCCAGCAGCCAGTGCTTTAAACCTTCACTTCTCACTCCATGCTGTCTGTTCCCTCTCCTCCCCACTCCCGTTTTTCTTAAGAGCTCACTGCAAAACCACATATACACATTTCTTCTCCTTTTACTTGCAGGAGTGGAGTGAAGAAAATAGGTTTCTGGCTCTGAGAACAGTGAACCAAGTAGCCAAGCCAAAATACGAGCGAAGAGGTCTTTCAGACAGGCTCGATGAAAAACTCTTTTCAGTTCTGCATCCTCAGTTTTTCTAGTTTGAATTAGTGGTTACATTCTCAGGTCCCCGTTTTCAAAGGGTGAGCATAGAGCATATTGCAGAGAGGGAGTGGGATGCAGGGCGGGGGGTCTAGACCTGGGGGTGAAATAAGAGAGGGTTTGTGCTAAGTCACGGGCCGCTGCTAATGCCCCAGTGAGCAGTGTTAAATGCTGGTGTCTATGTTGGTACTGTTTACTGCCATCTGAAATATGCAGCACACGTCACCTATTGCTCCCATTCTCTTCTGCCCAGTAGGTAATGCTGCCTCGTAGCACAACTTAGGATGCACGTGGACACTGTATTCTATGGGGTGTGCAACACAGTGGACTTCCCCTGGGTCATCACCCTTGACTTGGGTCTCCTGGCAGGAATGATTTTGAGGTTTTTAAATTTAATTTTAATTTTTTTTTTTTTTTTTTTGACAGAGTCTCTCTGTTGCTGAGACTGGAGTGCAGTGGTACAATCTTGGCTCACTGCAACCTCCACCTCCTGGGTTCAAGTGCTTCTCCTGCCTCGGCCTCTGGGGTAGCTGGGACTTTAGGTGCCTGCCACCATACCTGGCTAATTTTTGTATTTTTAGTAGAGATGGGATTTCACCATGTTGGCCAGGCTGGTCTCAAACTGCTGACCTCAAGTGATCTGCCCACCTCAGCCTCCCAAAGTGCTGGGATTACAGACGTGAGCCACCGTGTCTGGCGATTTTTGTTCTTTATAATATTTTTATTTCTTTGTTTAAGCCCTAACCATGGCAAGGACAGATTTTGAAGTTGTTAACAAGTCCTGATAAAAATTTGAATATTTAGCTGGGATTTGGACAAAGCCACCCATTAGGACATTTTGAGGAGCAAAACGGAGAAAGATCTTATTTGATGCTGAGTGATGGGTACACCTGGGGGACAAAGGGGATGCTTTTGCTTTGAATAGTGTTGCTAATTGCCAATTTCTGGTCTAACTTGGGGTCCCTAGGTGCGTATCTAGGGAGGAGAAGGGGCAGCTCTTGGGCTACCTTAGAGTCCTGGAGGGTGGCGAAGGAAGGAGAAGCTGCTTTCCCCAAAAGGAAATGAAAGTTTGGGTCGGCTTGCTCTCTTGCTCTTGCAGCGCTGGCTTCCAGGAGGGTGGAGAAAGAGCTACTGTGGACTATTGCAGGTTGTTGCTCCATTCTCACTGTTATTTTGTGGGAAAGAGCAAAATGCTAGAAAAGGACACAAAGAGTCAATCTGATCTCTTTGCTATAGATTGTTTGTTTGTTTGTTTATTTTTGAGACGGTGTTTCACCCTTGTTGCCCCGGCTGGAGTGCAATGGCGCGATCTTGGCTCACCGCAACCTTCACCTCCTGGGTTCATGCGATTCGCCTGCCTCAGCATCCCGGTAGCTGGGATTACAGGTGCCCGCCACCATGCCCGGCTAATTTTTGTATTTTTAGTAGAGATGGGGTTTCACCATGTTGGCCATGCTGGTCTTGAACTCCTGACTCAGGTGATCCGCCCACAGCGGCCTCCCAAAGTGCTGAGATTAGAGGCATGAGCCACTGTGCCTGGTTAGATGTTTTTTTAAAGGCTAGTTTACTGCTGCGTAAAAGCATTAGGGTATAGGACATATTACTGGCTAGCTCAGGCAGAAAATGCAGGGAGAGAGGGATGGCGTTCAGCTTTATAAGTCCAGCTGTACTGCCTTGGGTCCTTCTGAACTTATGGACCTGGGACCTATAAGGTACAAGGAGGGAGCACCCTAGCCAAGCACACTGGAGTGACTGGAGCCCCAGGTGCAGACCTGAACTTAAGTCATGCAGAGGTTTATGTTTTCTCCAGGTTTTGTGCCTTTTCTCTCCATCTTCATTCTCTCTGCCTTACCTTTCCTCTGGTAAGAAAAATAGTTTCCAGACAGAGATTATTTCTATAAAAAGAGAGACATTGGATCTTTAGCTTGATTAATAAGGGGCTAACTCTGCTTTTGTACTCCAGTCCTCAAATGTTGTATTTTTCTTTTTTTTTCTTTTTTTTTTTAAGTGGAGACGAGGCCTTGCTCTGATTCCCAGGCTGGTCTCTAACTGCTGGGTCCGAGGGATCCTCCCCCATCGGCCTTCCTTTCAAAGTGCTGGGATTACCAGTGTGAGCCACCTGTTTTGTTTTCTGTTTTTCATTAGCCAGGGGCATTAACAAATGAAAGAGTGAGTTCTGGAAGCTGGAGGGAGACTGCTGCCTAACCAGCTGAGCCACTGGGGAAGGAGGTACTACAGGGAGGTGGGACACCTGTATTTGTTTGGAAGAATCTGTTGCTACTCTGAGAATGCACCTAGTGGGACAGGAAAGATTAACGGTTGGTGGCCACTTGGCCAAACAAGTTTGTTCCCTTCTCCTGAAATTTATAGCTGGGGTGTCTCCACCCTGTCACCCCCCAGCAGGGCCTTTCATCTTTTCTCACTGAATAAAAATGCCCCAGGCCATGCCTGGTGGCTCTTGCCTGTAATCCCAGCACTTTAGGTGGCTGAGGCAGGGGGATCACTTGAGGTCAGGAGTTTGAGACCAGCCTGGCCAACGTGGTGAAACCCCGTCTCTATTAAAAATAGAAAAATTAGCCCGGCATGGTGGCACGTGCCTGTAATCCCAGCTACTTGGGAGGCTAAGGCAGGAGAACGCGGGAGGCAGAGGTTGCAGTGAGTGGAGATTGTGCCACTGCATTCCAGCCTGGGCAACAGAATGAGACTGTCTTTTAAAAAAAAAAAAAAGCACCAAGTGCTGGTGGCTCTTTTTAAATACTTGCTTCATGAATTCATTCATGAGCCAGGTACTGTTCTAGGTGTTTCTGTGTGTTTTGTTTTGTTTTGAGACAGTCTTGCTCTCTGACTCAGGCTGGAGTGTAGTGGTACAATCATGGGTCACTGCAGCTTCAACCTCCTGGGTGCAAATGATTGTCCTACCTCAGCCTCTTATGTGGCTGGGAACACATATGCGCGCCACCATGCCTAGCTAATTAAAAAAAATTTTTTTTTCAGTAGAGGCAGGTCTTGCTCACTATGTTGTCCAGGTTAGTCTCAGACTCCTGGCCTCAAGCAATCCTCCTGCCTCTGCCTCTCAAAGTGCTGGGATTACAGGCATGAGCCACCTCGCCCAAATGAATCACCATTCAAGAACTCACAATAAATAATAACTTTATTATCCCCGCCATCATAATCGCCATAACCCCTGCTTCTGTGTTTTTTGTTTTTGTTTTTGTTTTTTGAGATGGAGTCTTAGTCTGTCGCCCAGGCTGGAGTGCAGTGGTGCGATCTCAGCTCACTGCAACCTCCGCCTCCGAATCCTGAATTCAAGGGATTCTCCTGTATCAGCCTCCTGAGTAGCCGGGACTACAGGCGCGTGTCACCATGCCCAGCTAAGTTTTTTTGTAATTTTAGTAGAGATGGGGTTTCTCCATGTTGGTCAGGCTGGTCTGGAACTCCTGACCTCAGGTGATTCATCCGCCTTGGCCTCCCAAAGTGCTGGGATGACCGGCCCACTTCTGTGTTTTAATGCATCTTTCATTCAGACTTGCCTCTGCTAGAGGGAAATAGAGTCAGGCTCTTTTTCCACATCCAGTTCAAGAGGGGATAGCTGAGTGGGAGGATAGCTGAGTGGGAGGCCATGTGGGAACCAAGCTGGTTCACACAATCTTCTCTATCCCACAGTGACTCCTCTGGGTACTACAGGTTCTGCCTTTAGTTAGGCAGGAGTTCTTTGTTCTTTGGGAGGTGCTGAAGATCAGGCACGTTGGGTTGGCCGAAGGGAAGTGATGGGAGGATCTTCCACCTCTCCTCATGCTCCTCCTACCTGATCCCCCAAACCCCTCTGAGCATGGCCTTCCAATCACAGAGAGATATTGAGGCAAAATTGCAAGTACTCTAGGAGTGTAGAGTGTAGTATCTGCACTAATGCTAGATGTTGACTGGTTTCAGAATCTGTCCTGGGATCTGGTTTGGGAGAGGAAGAACAGTGCTAGGGTACTCAGTGCCTGATGCTGCAAGAATTGGGCAAGTCTCTGGACCACTGTTCTTATTTGTTCTGTGACTTAGGGAATGGTGTGGGGAAGTGTATTATAAATGGTGAGGCAAGGGAGTGGTCTGATTCCTATTCTGTCTTATTTTTGAAGTCCTACCTTGAATGACAGTAGGGCATCTTGTAGCACTTCATACCTAATGGAATTTTGTAGGTGAAGTTTATATTTAGGGAAATGCACACATCTTAAGTTTACTATTTGATAAAAATTTCAAATGCATACGTGTGTGTAACCCACATTCCTAGCAGGATTAGAACATTATCATTACCCCAGAAAGTTCCTTTCCCGGTCAGCTGTGCCTCAATCCTCAGAAATAACCACTATTCTGAATTTTTTTTTCCTTTTTTTCTTTTTTTTTTTTTGAGACAGAGTCTCGCACTGTCACCCAGGCTGGAGTGCAGTGGTGCACTCTCAGCTCACTACAACCTCTGCCTCCAGGGTTCTGGTGATTCTCATGCCTTAGCCTCCCAAGTAGCTGTGATTACAGGTGTCTGCCACTACACCCGGCTAATTTTGTATTTTTAGTAGAGATGGGGTTTCTCCATGTTGGCCAGGCTGGTCTCAAATTCACAACCTCAAGTGATCCATCTGCCTTGGCCTCCCAAAGTGCTGGGCTTGTAGGCATGAGCCACCATACCCGGCCAAGCTTTATTATTTATTTATTTATTTATTTATTTATTTATTTAGAGACGGAGTCTTGCTCTGTTGTTCAGGCTGGAGTGCAGTGGCACGATCTCAGCTCACTGTAGCCTCCACCTCCTGGGTTTAAGCAATTCTCCTGCCTCAGCCTCCTGAGTAGCTGGGATTACAGGCACCCGCTGCCATGCCTGGGTAATTTTTGTATTTTTAGTAGAGACAGGGTTTCACCATGTTGGCCAGGCTGGTCTCGAACTCCTGACCTCAAGTGATCTGCCCGCCTCGGCCTCCCAAAGTGCTGTGATTACAGGCATGAGCCACCACGCCCGGCTGGCTTTATTATTATTTTTTAGATACAGGGTTTCATTCTGTCATGCAGGCTAGAGTGCAGTGGTGCAATCATAGCTCACTGCAGCCTTGAACTCCTGGGCTAAAGTGATCCTCCTGTGTCAGTCTCCTGAGCAGCTGGGACTACAGGCACCCACCACCACATTTGGCTAATTTATTTTTATTTTTTGTAGAGATGGAGTATCCCTGTGTTGCCCAGGCTGGTCTTGAACTCTTGGGCTCTCACTTCTCTGGGCCTCTAGTTCTCTAGGTGTGAACAGTCCTGCCTTTGCTTCCTAAAGTGCTGGGATTACAGGCATGAGTCACCGTGCCTGGCCTGTTTTTTAACACATAAGTCACCTACCTTCTCATTCTATCATGCATTGGGCCTTTTTAATATCCTTCCCCTTACACGCATTCCTTTTTTTTTTTTTTTTTTTTGAGACGGAGTCTCGCTGTGTCGCCCAGGCTGGAGTGCAGTGGCCGGATCTCAGCTCATTGCAAGCTCCGCCTCCCGGGTTTTTACGCCATTCTCTTGCCTCAGCCTCCCAAGTAGCTGGGACTACAGGCGCCCACCACCTCGCCCGGCTAGTTTTTTGTATTTTTTAGTAGAGACGGGGTTTCACCGTGTTAGCCAGGATGGTCTCGAACTCCTGACCTCGTGATCCGCCCGTCTCGGCCTCCCAAAGTGCTGGGATTACAGGCTTGAGCCACTGCGCCCGGCCCTTACACGCATTCCTACTGAAAAGTACCAGTGCAAAATTATTTTCAGTTACAGGCAGCAAAACTGAGACTTGAGGAGTCACTGAAAACTGTAGCTTAAAGTTTCCAGATGACCCAGAACCACTGTGGTTAGTGAAGAAAATTTGAGTTCAATTTTTTTTTTCTTTGCATGGAGTCTTGCTCGTCGCCCAGGCTAGGGTGCAGTGGTGCGATCTTGGCTCACTGAAACCTCCACCTCCTGGGTTCAAGCGATTCTCCTGCCTCAGCCTCCTGAGTAACTGGGATTACAGGCGCATGCCACCACGCCAGGCTAATTTTTTGTATTTTTAGTAGAGACGGGGTTTCACTGCATTAGCCAGGATGGTCTCAATCTCTTGACCTTGTGATCCGCCCACCTCAGCCTCCCAAAGTGCTGGGATTACAGGCATGAGCCACCGTGCCCCACCCTTGAGTTCAATTTTTTGCACTACCATTTATGAGCTGTATGTCCTTGAGCTAGTTACTTAACCCCTCTCAGCTCCATTGTCTACATGGGTACAAATGAGGACACAATAGGCCCTTTGCAGGTTGTTTTGAAGATAAGTACCTGAGAGCCTTCAGCCTGTGCCTGGTTCAGAGTCAGCATCAGGAAAACAACAAACACAAGGCAGTTTCCAGCATGGAGGGAGAAGAGAATGGGTCTCTGGATTCTTGTTCACTAGACAAACCTGTCTCTGTTAAGGCCTGTGCTAATAATTGCTTGCCTGGCATATACTTATGTTCAAGACCTCTGTCTGTCCTTCTGTCCTACCCTTCTGTCCTGTCCTGCCTGCTTAGTGCTGGTCACGTCCACAGCCGTGTGTTGTCCTGTGCCTCAGCCAGGTCCCAAGGGGTGCCTGGTGCTGGAGAAGGAGCCTGTACTGGGATTCTGATGCCTGAGTTTGCAACCAACCCTGCTGCTAAGTTGCTGGGAGCCCCCCAGCCTATCCTCTCATGTCTCTGGGCCTCTAGTTCTTTAGATGTGAACGGCTTCCTGCTCACTTTGACTCTGTTGGCTGGCTAAGCCTTCCCACCTAGCTTGGCCCTGGCCTCACCTAGGTCAGCCTCCCAGTCATCTGTGTCAGGAGGCCCCAGGAAGAATAGACAGAAGCTCACACTGAAGGTGCTTAATTTATTTTCCACAAACGGGGAGATATACCTTCCTCTTAGTACTGCCCAGACATCTTGATTCTCTAATGCCATTCCCCCTTCACCAAGCATCTGAAGCTACACAGTTGTTGAAGCACTGCACCATGCTGGGCTTCCCTTGCGCTCGCAGTCATTTGTTAGGTATGCATTGAGTATTTACCCGGTGCCCAGCCTGACCAGTTGGTCCATACAGAGGGGCAAAAGGCTCATGCCCTGACCTCAAGGAGCTCATAGTCTAGTGACCAGATGGATGAATAAGTGATACACAGTTATAGGGAGCAATAAAAGGATAGCTGATCAAGAATCCCATGCATATGTGTTTGTGTATCCAAGGAAGACTTCCTGGAGGAAGTGATGCCTAAACTAAGATACGCAGAATAAGTAGATGTTAGCGTAGTGAGAAGCACATTTTAAGTTGAGAGTGGGGGGCATGTGTCCCAGTTGTATAACCCACATGGGGAACCACAAGCTTCTGGGTGCAGCTGGAGCATGGAATGGGAGGTGGGCGTTGGCACAAAGGGCCTGCAGAGGGGCTGACGTGGAATGGGCCCTGAGTACTCTACTCATGCGTCTGAGCCTGAGGCCACTGAAGAGTATTATGTAATAAAGTGCATGTATGTGATTATATTTATAATCCTGTTTACATGATATATATGGTAGATACTTCCCAGCCTGAAGTATGCATTATCTTTCATCAATGGTTGTCTGGAATGGTGGCGCCTTGGAAGGGTGGTGTATACCCCCATGGGCCTACCAGAGTGCCAATGGTGCTTGTTCAGTGGCAGATCTGACATCTGAGAAAGACCTCAAGAGCCATGCAGGACACCTAGGATCTAACCCCTAGATCCTATGAGAAGCAGCTAAGTGACCAGCTTCTCATCCAATCCTCTTGAGGCCTTGGTTGCCTCATGTATTGGCAAGTATTCTGCGTGCCCTTTTTACTGCACAGATTTGGCATCGGACTCCAATAAGATACCATCTATGCAAGCACTTTGAAAAGTGCACAGTACAAACACCAGCATGTCTTTACATCTATGTGTGCCTTCTTTAATTTCTTTCATTAGTGTTTATAGTTTTCAGTATGCCTGTCTTTCACCTCCTTAGTTAAGTTTATTCCTAAGTATTTTATTCCCTTTGGTGATGTTGTCAATGGGATTGTTTTCATTTTGTTTCTTTCTTTCTTTTTTTTTTTTTTCTTTTTTCCTTTTTTGAGATAGGGTCTGGCTCTGTTGCCCAGGCTGGAGTGCCGTGGTGTGATCATGGCTCCCTGCAGCCTCGACCTCCCAGGCTTAAGTGATCCTCCCATCTCAGCCTCTCCAGTAGCTGAGACTACAGGCAGGTGCTACCGCATCCGGCTAATTTTTGTATTTTTAGTAGAGATGGTGTTTCATCATGTTGCCTAGGCTAGTGTTGAACTCCTGGGCTCAAGCAATCCTCCCGCCTTGGCCTCCCAAAGTGATGCAGTTATAGGCGTGAGCTAGGACTGTTTTTGTAATTTCCTTTTTGGATAGTTTATTGTTAATGTATAGAAATGCAACTGATTTTATGTTCAGTGTGTGTTCTGTAACTTTACAGAACTGATTAGTTCTAAGAATTTTTGTGTGTGGCGTCTTTAGGGTTTCCTATGTAAGATCATGTCATCTGCAAACAGAGATGATTTTGCTTCTTTTCTGATCTGGATGTCCTTTATTTGTTTGTCTTGCCTAATTCCTCTGGGTAGGACTTCCAGTAATATGTTGAAAAGAAGTGGCAAGAGCCGGGTGCAGTGGCTCATGCCTGTAATCCCAGTACTTTGGGAGGCCAGGGCGGGAGGATCACGAGGTCAGGAGATTGAGACCATCCTGGCTAACACAGTGAAACCCCGTCTCTGCTAAAAATACAAAAAAGTAGCCAGGTGTGGTGGCGGGCATCGGTAGTCCCAGCTACTTGGGAGGCTGAGGCAGGAGAATGATGTGAACCTGGGAGGCGGAGGTTGCAGTGAGCCAAAATCGCGCCACTGCACTCCAGCCTGGGCAACAGAGCAAGACTCCATCTCAAAAAACAAACAAACAAAAAAGGTGGCAAGAGTGGGCATCTGTGTCTTCTTCCCAGTCTTAGAGGAAAAGCCTTCAGTTTTTCACTGTTGAGTATGATGTTAGCTGTGGGCTTTTCACATATGACCTTTATTGTGTTGAAGTAATTTGATCCCATATCCATGGATTGGGAGACTTAGTATTTTTTATTTTTTATTTATTTATTGTTTTTGAGACGGAGTCTGGCTCTGTCGCCCAGGCTGGAGTGCAGTGGCGCGATCTCGGCTCACTGCAAGCTCCGCCTCCCGGGTTCACGCCATTCTCCTGCCTCAGCCTCCCGAGTAGCTGGGACTACAGGTGCCCGCCACCTCGCCCGGCTATTTTTTCGTATTTTTTAGTAGAAACGGGGTTTCACCGTGTTAGCCAGGATGGTCTCGATCTCCTGACCTCGTGATCCGCCCGTCTCGGCCTCCCAAAGTGCTGGGGTTACAGGCTTGAGCCACCGCGCCCGGCCGAGACTTAGTATTTTTTACATGTTCATAATACCGAAAGTGAGCTACAGATTCAATGCAATCCCTATCAAAATCCCAACAGCTTTTTTACACAAATAGGAAAAACAATTCTAAAATTCATATGGACTCTCAAAGGATCCAAAATAGCCAGAACAATTACTATTATTTGAGACAGGGTCTTGTTCTGTCAGCTAGGCTGGAGTACAACAGTGCAGTGACAGCTCACTGCAGCCTTGATCTCCTGGGCTCAAGCGATCCTCCCACCTCAGCCTCACGAGTAGCTGGGACCAGAGGTATGTGCCACCACACCCGGCTCATTTTTAATTTTTTTGTAGAGACAGGGTCTTGCTTTTTTGCCAAAGCTGGTCTTGAACTCCTGGGCTCAAGCAATCCTCCCGCTTGGCCTCTGCCAGAAATGACTTTGAGAAAGAAAAACACAACTGGGAGTCTCTCTGGCTTGGGGGCTGCCTGAAAAAAGAACAACAAAAAATAAAGCCTGAAGCATCACACTTCCTGATTTCAAAATACATTACAGGCCGGGCGTGGTGGCTCATGCCTATAATCCTAGCACTTTGGGAGGCCAAGGCGGGTGGATTACCTGAGGTCAGGAGTTTGAGACCAGCCTGGCCAACATGGCAAAACCCCGTCTCTACTAAAAATACAAAAATTAGCCAGGCGTGGTAGTGGGAGCCTGTAATCCAGCTACTTTGGAGGCTGAGGCAGCAGACTCACTTGAACCCAGGAAGCAGAGGTTATAGTAAGCCGAGATTGGGCCACTACACAGAGTGAGATTCCATCTCAAAACAAAACAAAACAAAAAAACCGTACACACACAAACAAAACCAAAATGTATTACAAAGATAAAGTAATTAAAACATGTGGTACCAGCATAAACACAGATATATACAGCAATGGAACAGAATAGAGAGCCCAGAAATAAACCCACACATATATAGTCAACTGATCTTCCCTGAGGGTGCCGAGAACACACAATGGGGATAGAGGGTCTCTTCAACAAATGGTCCTGGGTAAACAATCTCCACATGCAAAAGAATGAAATTGTAAGGCCGGGCGCGGTGGCTCAAGCCTGTAATCCCAGCACTTTGGGAGGCCGAGATGGGCGGANCGGGTTTACGCCATTCTCCTGCCTCAGCCTCCCGAGTAGCTGGGACTACAGGCGCCCGCCACCTCGCCCGGCTAAGTTTTTGTATTTTTAGTAGAGACGGGGTTTCACTGTGTTAGCCAGGATGGTCTCGATCTCCTGACCTCGTGATCCGCCCGTCTCGGCCTCCCAAAGTGCTGGGATTACAGGCTTGAGCCACCGCGCCCGGCCTTCTTTTTTTTTTTTTTTTGAGAAAGTCTCGCTCTGTTGCCCAGGCTGGAGTGCAGTGGTGGGATCCTGGCTCACTGCAACCTCTGCCACCAGAGTTCAAGCGATTCTTCTGCCTCAGCCTCCTGAGTAGCTGGGACTACAGGTGCCTGCCACCAAGCCCAGCTCATTTTTGTATTTTTAGTAGAGACTCGGTTTCACCATGTTGGTCAGGCTGGTCTTGAACTCCTGACCTCATGATCTGCCTGCCTCGGTCTCCCAAAGTGCTGGGCTTACAGGCATGAGCCACTGCGTCTGACCTGTTTTTGATTTTTACATATGTATTACTTTTAGTACCTTTTATTTTAATTTGAGTTTCACTTGATGGGTTGCTTCTGTAACACATTCACATAGTATGAAAGGGTATACAGGAAAAAGTCTCTCGTTTCCCTATCCCAGCCACTGATTGCCTTTCTCTGGAAATGGCTGCAGTGACCAGTTTTCTAATCCTTCCATAGCTAGTTTATAAATCTACAAATAATATGGATGGACATATCTGCCTCCATTTTTACATAAATGTTAGCATACTACATGTATTTTTTTTTCTTGGAAACAAGTTTTCTTAAGTCATTAAAAAATCAACATATAAGTGCAAGGAAGTTAATAGCATTGTTCTAGGGTGCAGAAACACTAGTTCTGTAGGATGTAAGTAGGGATTACATGAAAGAGTTTCCTAGTTGAGTGTGTTTGGAAACCACATTTAAACAGGTTTCATGAGTGCAAAGGCTTTGGGTATGCTGATGGTCTCCATCCAAGAGGCAGGAGAATAATCTGAATGCTCCAGTCTCCTTCTACCAGCAAAGCCCATTTTTGCCTAGCTGCTTGTGGGTAGATGTTGGAGGCATTCTTGGGAAGCTCTGGGTCCCTTCAGAGTATCTTCCTGTGGAAGGAGCTGATCATCTTGTCCCATGAGCCCAGGGCCCACCTTGCAGAGAGCCATGTCTCAGAGCCCCGTTGTGGAGTGAACAGAGATCACAGTAAAAACTACCTACATCCTGGCTGGGCACGGTGGCTCAAGCCTGTAATCCCAGCACTTTGGGAGGCTGAGGTGAGCGGATCACAAGGTTAGGAGATTGAGACCATCCTGGCTAACACGGTGAAACCCCGTCTCTACTAAAAAATACAAAAAACGCCGGGCGCGGTGGCTCAAGCCTGTAATCCCAGCACTTTGGGAGGCCGAGACGGGCGGATCACGAGGTCAGGAGATCAAGACCATCCTGGCTAACACGGTGAAACCCCGTCTCTACTAAAAATACAAAAAACTAGCCGGGCGAGGTGGCGGGCGCTTGTAGTCCCAGCTACTCGGGAGGCTGAGGCAGGAGAATGGCGTAAACCCAGGAGGCGGAGCTTGCAGTGAGCTGAGATCTGGCCACTGCACTCCAGCCTGGGCGACAGAGCGAGACTCCGCCTCAAAAAAAAAAAAAAAAAAAAAAAAAAAAAAAAAAAAAAAAAAAA
>NC_037677.1:65115348-65269727 GCF_003255815.1 Theropithecus gelada | reverse complement strand
AAAAAGACCCAAAAAAAAAAAAAAAAAAAAAAAAAAAAAAAAAAAAAAAAAAAAAGTACAAAAAACTAGCCGGGTGTGTTACGGGCGCCTGTAGTCCCAGCTACTCGGGAGGCTGAGGCAGGAGAATGGCGTAAACCTGGGAGGCGGAGCTTGCAGTGAGCTGAGATCCGGCCACTGCACTCCAGCTTGGGTGACAGAGCGAGACTCCGTCTCAAAAAAAAAAAAAATACATCCCGCACCCAGGGAGGTGTGTGTGTTGGAGTATCATGGAAAGAACACTAGACATGAAGTCTGGGCCATCTGAAGAGTATTAACCATGTGACCTGAGGCAGAACAGTCCTCCCCTTATAAATGGCAGCCACCATGCTTGCCTTGCTCCAAAGTTGTGGCATTGGGATGCAGAAATGCCCTATTTGAAGATGTTATTCCCCCAACCTTTGACCCCACAGTGGAGGTTTCAGGAAGGGGCAGAGTTTGGACATCCCATAAGTTCATAGGTTTCATAGATCAGAGGGCTTTCAGAGGCCACCCTGGAGGTTTAGCTACATTCTATGCTAGTAGAAAGTCACATTAAGCTTTTACAATGTAGAGAAATCTCTAGAACAGCTAGCTTTTAATAGATGAAGAGACAGAAACTGCTTGTCAAGATCCTTTGCAATATTAAGCTTATTCCATGATAATTGACTGTTTTTTCTTTTAATTTATCTTTTGAGGAAAAGGTATGCAAAGTGATCATTTTTCTTGTTGATGCGAGGTGCCTCTCCATGGCTCTGTACCATTTCTTTTACTTTTTTTTTTTTTTTTTGAGGTGGAATCTTGCTGTCACCCAGGCTGGAGTCCAGTGGCACGATCTCTGCTCACTGCAGCCTCTGCCTCCCAGGTTCAAGCAATTCTCTGCCTCAGCCTCCCGAGTAGCTGGGATTACAGGTGCCTATCACCACGCCTGGCTAATTTTTTGTATTTTTAATAGAGATGGGGTTTCACCATCTTGGCCAGGCTGGTCTTAAACTCCTGACCTTGTGATCCACCTGCCTTGGCCTCCCAAAGTGCTGGGATTACAGATGTGAGCCACTGTGCCCGGCCGGCTCTATGCCATTTCTTTAGCAGTTCATTAAGGATTAAGAGGTCCCTTGTGAAATTCTAAACCAAATGAGCCTTTGACTCCCCGAGTCTAAAGCCATCAGCTGTGACTGTATTCATTTGATGGAAGGGAGGTGTAGGGTATGGCAACACATGGCTGACTGGTATTACATAATGGTAATTACTTTTATATTTTTATATTTTAATGTTTTTGAAACAGAGTCTTACTCTATCACCCATGCTGGAGTGCAGTGGTGCAGTCACAGCTCACTGCAACCTCAAACTCCCGGACTCAAGCCATCCTCCCACCTCAGCCTCCTGAATAGCTGCGACTGTAGGCCTGGGCCACCTTACCAGTTATTTTTTTTTTTGTAGTGATGGGGTCTCACTGTGTTCCCCAGGCTGGTCCCGAACTCCTGGTCTCAGGCAATCCTCCCGTCTTGGCCTCCCAAAGTGCCGGGATTATAGCTGTGAGCCACTGTACCTGGCTGAGATTTTGGTGATTATGAATAGAACAATAATAACATTCATTAACAGGTCTGTGGACATGTTTTCATTTCTCTTGGGTGAATAACCAGGTGTGAATTGGAGGGCTGCTTTTCAAAATGATTGTACCACTTTGCAATCGTGCCATCAGTGTATGAGATTTCCAGTTCAGCATTTGATATCAGTATGTTATTATTATTATTATATATTTTTTTTTTTGAGATGGAATTTCTCTCTTGTTGCCCAGGCTGGAGTGCAATGGAGTGACCTCTGCTCATTACAACCTCTGCCTCCCGGGTTCAAGCGATTTTCCTACCTCAGCCTCCAAAGTAGTTGGGATTACAGGGCACCCATCATCACGCCCGGCTAATTTTTTGTATTTTTAGTAGAGACAGAGTTTCACCATGTTGGCCAAGCTGGTCTTGAACTCCTGACCTCAGATTATCCAGCCAACTCAGCCTCCCAAAGTGCTGGGGTTACAGATGTGAGCCACTGTGCTGGGCCTATTTTATTATTTTTGGCTGGACTAATAGTTGGGTAGTGGTAGTTCACTGTGACTTTAATTTGTATTTCCCTAATGACTAGTGAGTTGAGCATCTTTTCATGTGTGCTTATTTGCTATGTCTGGATCTTTTTTTTTTTTTTTTGAGATAGAGTGTCACCCTTGTCGCCCAGGCTGGAGTACAATGGCGTGATCTTAGCTCACTGCAACCTCTGCCTCCTGGGTTCAAGTGATCCTCCTGCCTCAGCCTCCTGAGTAGTTGGGATTACAGGTGCCTGCCACTATGCCCAGCAAATTTTTGTATTTTTAGGAGAGAGAGGATTTCACCATGTTGGCCAAGTTGGTCTTGAACTCCTGACCTCAGGTGATCCACTGGCCTCGGCCTCCCAAAGCGCTGGGTTTATAGGCATGAGCCACCATGCCTGGCCTGTATCTTCTTTAATAAGTGTCTGTCAAAATGTTTTGCCCATGAAAAAAGTTTTTTTTCTTATTAAATTGTAGGAATTCTTTATATATTTTAGATAAAAGTCCTTTGTCAGATATGTGTTTTGCAAATGTTTTTTCCAAGACTATGGCTTGTCTTTTTATTTTTTAATATTTATTTATTTATTTATTTTTGAGACAGGGTCTCACTCTGTCACCCAGGCTGGAGTGCAGCGGTGCGATCTCGCTCTCAATCGATTCTCCTGCCTCAGCCTCCCAAGTAGCTGAGACTACAGGTACACACCACCATGCCCAGCTAATTTTTGTATTTTTCGTAGAGACAGGGTTTTGACATGTTGACCAGGCTGGTCTTGAACTCCTGACCTCAATTGATCCACCCTCCTCGGCCTCCCAGAGTGCTGGAATTATAGGTGTGAGCCACAGTGCCTGGCCAGCTTGTCTTTTTAATTTCTCACCAGTGTCTTTTGAAGAATAAATGTTTTAATTTTTTTTTCTTCAAAATGGAGTCTCGCTCTATCACTCGAGCTGAAGTGCAGTGGTGCGATCACGGCTCACTGCAGTCTCAACCTCCCAAGGCTCAGGTGATCCTCCTGCCTCAGCACCCCCAAGTAGCTGGGACTACAGGTGTGCACCACAACACCTGGCTATTTTTTTTTTTTTTTTTTGAGATGGAATCTTGCTCTGTTGCCCAGGCTGGAGTGCAGTGGTACGATCTCGGCTCACTGCAACCTCCATCTCCTGGGTTCACGCCATTCTCCTGCCTCAGCCTCCTGAGTAACTGGGACTACAGGCGCCTGCCACCATGCCTGGCCAATTTTTTTGTATTTTTAGTAGAGACAGAGTTTCACTGTGTTAGCCCGGATGGTCTCAATCTCCTGACCTCGTGATCTGCCTGTCCCGGCCTCCCAAAGTGCTGGGATTACAGGCTTGAGCCACTGCACCCGGCAACGCCTAGCTAATTTTTGTATTTTTATTTTTATCTTTTTTGAGACGGAGTTTGGCTCTTATTGCCCAGGCTGGAGTGCAATAGGGAGATCTTGGCTCAATGCAGTCTCCACCTCCCGGGTTCAAGCAATTCTCCTGTCTCAGCCTCCTGAGTATCTGGGATTACAGGCACATGCCAACACGCCCGGCTAATTTTTGTATTTTTAGTAGAGACGGGGCTTCACCATCTTGGCCAGGCTGGTCTTGAACTCTTAACCTCAGGTGATCCACCTGCCTGGCCTTCCAAAGTGCTGGAATTATAGGTGTGACCCACTGCACCCGGCCGCAATTTTTGTATTTTTAGTAGAGATGGGATTTCGCCACATTGCCCAGGGTGGTCTCGAACTCCTGGGCTCAAGTGATCCTCCCACCTCCGCCTCCCAGAGTGCTGGGATTACAGGCGTGAGCCACTGCACCCACCTCTACTTTGAGATTTAACATTTAAATCTATGATGCATTTCATGTTAATTTTTGTATGTGGTACAAGTTATGAGATTGAGGTTTTTATTATTATTATTTGAGACAGAGTCTCACTCTGTCACCAAGGCTGGAGTGCAGTGGTGTGATCTCAGCTCACTGCAACCTCTGCTGCCTGGGTTCAAGCGATTCTCCTGCCTCAGCCTCCTGAATAGCTGGGAGTACAGTCATGTGCCACCACACCTGGCTAATTTTTTTTGTATTTCTAGTAGGGATGGGATTTCACCATGTTGGCCAGGCTGGTCTTGAACTCCTGACCTCAGTTGATCACCTGCCCCAGCCCCCCAAAGTGCTGTGATTACAGGCATGAGCTACCACACCTGGCCAGAGGTTATTATTTTTTGCATATGGATGTCCAATTATTCAGGAACTCCCTTGTTGAAAAGACTGTCCTTTCTCCATTGGATAACCCTGGCTTTTTGTCAAATAGCAATTGACCACATGTGTGTGTCTATTTCTAGACTGTTCTTTTTTCTTGATAGATACACCTATGCTTTTTCCAATACTATAGTGTTTTCATTACTGTAGCTGTATGGAAATCAGATAGTCTGAGTCCTTCAAGTTTGATTCTTTTTATTTGGTTATTATTGGTCCTTTGCTTTTTCCATGTGAACTTTAGAATCAACTTGTCTATTTCTAAAAAAAATTCTGCTTAGATTTTTATTAGGATTGTGTTAGTGCTTGCTTTGGCAGCACATATACTAAAATTCAAACGATACAGAGAAGGTTAGTGTGGCCCCTGTGCAAGGATGACATACAAATTCATGAAGGGTTCCAATTAAAAAGAAAAGGTAATTATGTTAAATCTATAGATTAATTTAGGGAGAATTCACATCTTAACAATCAATATTGGGTCTCCTGAGCTATGGAGGCAGTATATGTCTATAGTAAATCTTTGCTTCTAATTCTGTTACAAATGTACATTTTGACCTTTGAGTTCCTGAGTCTTTGAACACCTTCTGTGAAACAAAAGGCCTTCCAGATACCAAGGAATAAGCAATGCAGGTGCTTGAAAAAGCCAGAAAATGGAAACCTCGGTAGACTCATTTAAATTCTCCAGAGGCACAGTGGCACTGAGGATCAAAAAGGAGCAAATCCCTTGAGGAGAATTAGAACATCTGTATCTACTGAGGGGAAAAAATATTTTGAACAGCAACAAAAGATGACCCCAGTATAAGTTTAAAGAGCATAAGCAGACATATGTTATTATGGTGGCTTGGGTTGTGGGGGAGTGTGTTTTGTTGGGTGGAGGGTGGATTTGGGGATTGGAAGGAAGGTTTTTTTTTTTTTTTCTCTCGAGATCACTGTGTTGCCCAGGCTGGAGTGCGATCTCACCTTGCTGCAACCTCTGCCTCCCAGGTTCAAGCGATTCTCCTACCTCAGCCTCCCGAGTAGCTGGGATCACAGGCGTGCACCACCATGCCCAGCTAATTTTTGTATTTTTAGTAGAGACAGGATTTCACTATGTTGGCTGGGCTCGTCTCGAATTCCTGACCTTAAGTGACCCACCTGCCTCGGCCTCCCAAAGTGCTGGGATTACAGGCGTGAGCCACTGCGCCCAACCGGAAGGTAGAAGTGTTTTTTTGTTGTTTGTTTTTTTGAGACGGAGTTTCGCTCTTGTTGCCCAGGCTGGAGTGCAATAGCATGATCTCGGCTCACCACAATCCCCACCTCCCGGGTTTCAGCATTTCTCCTGCCTCAGCCTCCCGAGTAGCTGTGATTACAGGCATGTGCCACCACACCTGGGTAATTTTGTATTTTTAGTAGAGACGGGGTTTCTCCATGTTGGTCAGGCTGGTCTCAAACTCCTGACCTCAGGTGATCCACCCACCTCGGCCTCTCAAAGTGCTGGGATTACAGGCATGAGCCACCGTGCCTGGCTGATAGAAGTCTTTTAAAATCTTCTCTTCTCCTGCCTCCATCTTGCCTGGAATAGATCAAGTCCTTTCCTTTAGTTGTTGATCAAGAACCATGCTGGGCCAGCCCTGACCTGGGTGCCAGGTGGGACATAGTGAGGGGCACTAGGTCCCGTTGCCCTGAGGACACACCTGGAAAACACATCTGTCATTTTCCTTCCCATGTCTCCTTCAGGGCAGAGGCATGGAGGCTGGCCCTTAGTCCCTGCTAATGGATCATAACTGGAAGATGCTAATTCCACCCAGACCTCAGCCAGGTCAGGCACAGCCCAGCTGTACTGCTGCCTGCCACCTAAGCCCAGTGGCCTGCAAGACCTTTGACCTTTCCACCCAGCTTTTGCATGGGCTTTCCATGCCACTGCTTGGAACTGCAATGCCACTGGTCAGGTTAGATATTTAAGAAGGGAGAGGAGGGCCTTCAGATATGAGATGGCAGGCAATTTGCTTAACCTTCCATGCCTCTGCTTCCCTATCTGTGAAACAGAGATGATAATACTACCAATTTCATAGTGTGGTTGCAAGGATTAAATGAAACAATGTATATAAAGCACTTAGGAGAGGGCCCAGCACACAGTGAGCTATCGTGAATGTGAGCAGTTTGTTTTGTTTTTTGAGATGGTCTCACTCTGTCACCCAGGCGGGAGTATAGTGGTGTGATCATAGCTCACTGTAACCTCAAGTTCCTAGGCGCAAGTGATTCTTCTGACTCAGCCATCCAAGTAGCTAGGACTACATGCTCGTGCTACCATGCCTGGCTAATTTTCTTCTTCTTCTTTTTTTTTTTTTTTTCTGCCTGGATAATTTTTTAAAAATTTTCTTGTAGAGTTGAGTTCTTGCTATGTTTCCCAGGCTGGTCTCAAACTCCTGGGCCCAAGCAATCCTGTTGCCTCGGGCTCCCGAACTGCTGGAATTATAGGCATGAGCCACTGCATCTGACATTAGCAGTTAATTATTACAGTGGAACTCACAGGGTGCCAAGCCAGACATGGGACCCACGTCTGGCATCTCAGGCTGTCCTGGAGGCCTCATTCTGTCACCCTGGAGCATATCCTTTAGCCATCTTGATTTCATGTGCTGAAAAATCACCATGGTATTAGACACAGGAACAACTTTCTTCTGAATTAGGACTACATTCTTGTAGCCCAGGCTTTGCTTTTTCAGGTTCAACCGGGCATTATTGGCCCTGTGTGTCCATGAGACCTGGATTCCAGTCCTAACTTCTCCCCTAACTGGCCAGCTCCTTCCTGTCTCTGGACTTCAGCTACAGTCTGTGGCGTGGATGTGTTCCATGCTGTGATGTACTGTTCTCAACGCATTGAATCACTGAATGATTCTCTTAGGCCAGTAATTCCTGAACTCTTCCTATTATTTAATGTGTAAATTACCATTTCCTAATAATATGTACAGAATGAAAATTATGCTTTGAAAAATGGACAATTGTGATTTCTGCACATCTGAGAGAGGGAGTTTCAGTCTCTGGGAGCTGTGAAAGGAGCCCTCAACCAGAGGAGGCTCATCTCTGGATCATGCTGGAGAGGACCAGGGAGCTCAGGGCACCTCCTGCCCGGCCTTGTGCACCTGGCCTCTCCCATCTGATTGGGCCCAGCGCTGGTACACAAAAAGCTAGTGAAGGCGGAAGCTTACGGGATGAGATATGTTACTCACATTCCTCTCCTGATTGTTCTTTCATCCCTGTTCTAGATTTTGATTTCTGTTGGAATACAGGTTGAAAAATTACCTGCAAGGAGGAGTTTTTGTGTTTGTTTGTTTGTTTATTTTTGATCACAGCATTTGTCTGAATTCTCTTCTCCTAAACTTTGCATTCATCTGACTCTTCACAACTCTTAAGAAAGACACAGCGTGCCCTTTAAATGGTAATTGTGGGTCATGTGAAATGGCCAGTACCTGGAAAGCAATAGCATTTGGGGATGGGGCTTTTCCGAAAGCCCAGAGCTGTGTTCTTTGTTTTTGTTTTTGTTTTGAGATGGAGTCTCACTCTGTCACCCAGGCTGGAGTCCAGTGGTGCGAGCTCGGCTCACTACAACCTCCGCCTCCCGAGTTCAAGCGATTATCTTGCCTTAGCCTCCTGAGAAGCTGGGACTACAGGCCACCACGCCCAGCTAATTTTTTTGTATTTTTAGTAGAGACGGGGTTTCACCGTATTAGCCAGGATGGTCTCAATCTCCTGACCTCATGATCTGCCCACCTCGGCCTCCCAAAGTGCTGGGATTACAGACATGAGCCAGTGCACCTGGCATGTTTTTTGTTTTAAAACTGAAGCTTTTTTCTCTAGCCCTGCAGTTGGCCATAGTTAAATTTGCTGGTTGAAAGCCTTGGTAATAAAAAGAGCTCCCCTCCCTCCCACCTTAAACACTTTCCAACTTAAAGTGCTACAGAGCTTACTGGTTACTTGATGTGCCTGCAGCACAAAGTGCATAAAACAGCTGAAGACATCCTTTTCAGAAGGAAGCCTGGTTATCAAACCAGAGCACTTTGCAAAGACAGCGCCTTCTACTTCCATTCACACAGTTTCATCCCACACAATGGATTAGGGCAATATTTCCCAAAGTGTGGCATGTATATGATTGTGGTGGTCATTGTGGTGGTGCACAAGTTGATTTAGATATACTTTTAAACATTTGGCCAGGCACAGTGGCTCATGCCTATAATCCCAGCACTAGGAGGCCAAGGCAGGTAGATTGCATGAGCTCAGGAGTTCAAGACTAGCCTGGGCAATGTGGTGAAATCCTGTCTCTACAAAAAATACAAAAATTAGCTGGGCATGGTGGTGGTCAGCTGTAGTCCCAGCTACTTGGGAGGCTGAGGTGGGAGGATTGCTCGAGCCCATGAGGTCAAGGCTGCAGTGAGCCGAGATCGAGCCACTGTGCTCCAGCCTGGGTGACAATGCGAGACCCTGTCTCAAGAAAAAAACAAAAATAACAAAACCAACAAAAAGCAAACACACAAAAAAACAAGAGTGAGGCCAGGTCCGATGGCTCATGCTTGTAATTCCAACTCTTTGGGAAGCTGAGATGGGAGGATCACTTGAGCCCAGGAGTTTGAGACCAGCCTGGGCAACATAGGGAAAGCCTGTCTCCACAAACAATAAATTAGCCAGGTGTGGTATGTACAACTTTGGTCCCAAAGACTCAGGAGGCTGAGGTGGGAGGATTTCTTGAGCCTGGGAGGTCAAGGTTCCAGTGAGCTATGATTGTGTCACTGCACTCCAACCTGGGCTGCAAAGTGAGACTATCTTAAAAAAAAAGGAAAAAAGAGTGGAGAAAGGGAGACTCTAGGAAGTTGAATGTGCCAAGAGTAAACTTAATTGTGTTTTAATTCACTTTCTTATTTTTATTTATTTATTTTTTGAGACAGAATCTCACTCTGTCACCCAGGCTGGAGTACAGTGGTGTGATCTTGGCTCACTGCAAGCTCAGCCTCCCAGGTTCACACCATTCTCCTGCCTTAGCCTCCCGAGTAGCTGGGACTACAGGTGCCCGCCACTGCACCTGGCTAATTTTTGTTTTTGTCTTTTTTTGTACTTTTTAGTAGAGACGGGGTTTCACCCTGTTAGCTAGGATGGTCTCAATCTCCTGACCTCATGATCTGCCCACCTCGGCCTCCGAAAGTGCTAGGATTACAGGCATGGGCCACCACACCCGGCCTCACTTTCTAATATAATTATTGTCCGATTGTGGTAGTAAAAAAATCATTAAACTTATATTTAAGGTGATGGATACCCTAATTACCCTGATGTAGTCTTTATGCACTATATGAATGTATAAATGTACCAGATTACCACATGTGCCCCCCCAAAATATGTACATCTATTTGCTGGGCGCAGTGGCTCACGCCTGTAATCCCAGCACTTTGGGAGGCTGAGGTGGGCGGATCATTTGAGGTCAGGAGTTTGAGACCAGCCTAGCCAACATGGTGAAACCCTGTCTCTATTAAAAATACAAAAGTTAGCTGGGCATGGTGGTGTGCACCTGTAATCCCAGTTACTTGGGAGGCTCAGGCAGAAGAATTGCTTGAACCCCGGAGGTGGAGGTTGTAGTGAACTGAGATTACACCACTATACTCCAGCCTAGGCAACAGAGCGAGACTCTGTCTTAAAAACAAACAGCCAGGCATGGTGGCTCATGTGTGTAATCACAGCACTTTGGGAGGCCCAGGCGGGTGGATCATCTGAGTTCGGGAGTTTGAGACCAGCCTGGCCAATATGGTGAAACCCCATTTCTACTAAAAATACAAAAATTAGCCAGGCATGGTGGCGAGTACCAGTAATCCCAGCTACTTGGGAGGCTGAGGCAGCAGAATCCCTTGAACCTGGGAGGTGGAGGTTGCAGTGAGCCGAGATTGTGCCACTGCACTCCAGCCTGGGTGACAGAGTGAGACTCCCTCTCAAAAATAAATAAATATGTCATCTCACTGTCTTCTGAACTCCATTGTTTCTGATGAGAAGTTAGCTGTTAATCTTATTGTGATGTAAGATGTATGTGTGTAAGTTTTTCTCTTACTGCTTTAAGATTTTTGTGTCGTTTTTTTTTTTCTTCTCCAAGACAGGGTCTCAATCTATCATCCAGGCTGTAGTGCAGTCTCACAGTCATAGCTCACTGCAGCCTCAGCTCCTGGGCTCAAGAGATATTCCTGCCACAGCCTCCTGAGTAACTGGGACTACAGGCACATGCCACCATGCCTGGCTAATTTTTTTTTTTTTTTTGAGACAGAGTCTCGCTCTGTCATCCAGAATCAGAATCAGCATTGATATGTGAGATGGTGGTGTCAGGTTCACATGCTTATTTTATTTGCGTTGAAAGTGAAGTCAGACTTATTTATCTGCCTACTTGGCAGTTGTCTGAGTATATTTCTTACTACCTGTGTAACTGGGAAACACTTCTTTTTTTTTTTTTTTTTTTTTTTTTTTTTTTTTTTTTTTTTTTTGAGACAAGAGTTCCACTCTTGTTGCCCAGGCTAGAGTTCAATGGTGCAATCTCGGCTCACCGCAACCTCCACCTCCTGGGTTCAAGTGATTCTCCTGCCTCAGCCTCCCGAGTAGCTGGGATTACAGGCACGCGCCACCATGCCCAGCTAATTTTTTGTATTTTTAGTAGAAGTGGGGTTTCACCATGTTAGCCAGGCTCATCTCAAACTCCTGACCTCAGGTGATCCGCCCATCTGAGCCTCCCAAAGTGCTGGGATTACTGGCTTGAGCCACCGTGCCCGGCCAGTCATTTTGTTTTAAAGCGATCAGCAGGTGCTAGGACCCAGTCCGTTGGGTTCACCTTAAGCAGCACTTATTCAGCTATTGCCTGCAGAACTCGCAAGGACAGAATGAGATCAACCCCACTGTTTGTCTTTGCTCACCCTCCGAGGCTTCTGGTTTTAGTCATTTGAACAAATCTCATTTACCATAAAGGTTTACCTTAGAAAACCTGGTGACTTTCTCAAGTTTCTGAATTAACCTGGCTCAAGACATATAGTTGGGCATATTATTAATTTGGTCAGACTTGGTCATGGCCTGCAAGGAAGAAATCTGTAGCAAATTCTGTCTTCTGTATAATTGGCCAGTGATGTGAAGCTGACCTGAATGGCAAGGCTTTTCAGGCTGAGTCAGGGTCATAAGTCATTTCATTCAATTAAAGTATAGAAAAAATTTCATACCACCTTTCTTACCTTTCTTTCTTTTTTTTTTGTTTTTTTTTTTTTTGTTTTGTTTTGTTTTTTTGAGATGGAGTTTCACTTTTGTTGCCAGGCTGCAGTGCAATGGCGTGATCTCCGCTCACTGCAACCTCCGCCTCCCAGGTTCTCCTGCCTCAGCCTCCTGAGTATCTGGGATTACAGGCATGTGCCACCATGCCTGGCTAATTTTGTATTTTTAGTAGAGCTGGGATTTCTCCATGTTGGTCAGGGTGGTCTCGAACTCCTGACCTCAGGTGATCTCCTGCCTCAGCCTCCCAAAGTGCTGGGATCACAGGTGTGAGCCACCGCGCCCAGCCCTTTTCTTTTCTTTTTTTAATTTGAGAAAGAGTTTCACTCTTGCTGCCCAGGCTGGAGTGCTGTGGCACAATCTCAGCTCACTGCAACCTTCACCTCCCAGGTTCAAGTGATTCCCCTGTCTCATCCTCCCTAGTAGCTGAGATTATAGGCATGTGCCACCACGCTCGGCTAATTTCATATTTTTAATAGAGAAGGAGTTTCGCCATGTTGGTCAGGCTAGTCTCGAACTCCTAACCTCAGGTGATCCACCCACCTTAGCCTCCTAAAGTGCTGGGATTACAGGTATGAGCCACTGTGCCTAGCCTGTTTTTTGTTTTTTGAGACGTCTCTTTCTGTCACCCAGCCTGGAGTCCAGTGGTGCGATCACGGCTCACTGCATGCAGCCTTGACCTCTCTGGGCTCAGGTGATTCTCCCGCGTCAGTCTCCCGAGTAGCTGGGACTACAGGTGCATGCCACCACACCTGGCTAATTTTTGTTATTTTTAGTAGATACAGGGTTTCACCATGTTGTCCAGGCTGATCTTGAACTCCTGAACTCAAGGGATCTGCCCACCTTGGCCTCTTAAAGTGCTGGGGTTATAGCACTTTGGGAGGCCGAGATGGGCGGATCACGAGGTCAGGAGATCGAGACCATCCTGGCTAACACGGTGAAACCCCGTCTCTACTAAGAAATACAAAAAATAGCCGGGCGAGGTGGCGGGCGCCTGTAGTCCCAGCTACTCGGGAGGCTGAGGCCGGAGAATGGCGTGAACCCGGGAGGCGGAGCTTGCAGTGAGCTGAGATCCGGCCACTGCACTCCAGCCTGGGCTACAGAGCGAGACTCCGTCTCAAAAAAAAAAAAAAAAAAGTGCTGGGGTTATAGGTGTGAGCCACTCCACCTGGCCCATGCCACCTTTCCAATGGCATAACTCACTGTAGGTATGCTGCCCACAGAGTGCATGTCTGGGGGCTACTTGATCTACCTGGGGTGTTTTCTCAAAGACTTGAACCGCCTCTAGATATAAGCCAGTGTTTTTTACCAGAGATAAATTAATGCTTACCTTTCATATGCATGACCCCAGACGGTCATGGCACCCCTGCTAACAAAGAGTTTACAATTGTTAGGGCTACCAAGTAAGACATTACCTTCTAGGCATGCACAGTAGATAAGGCTCCTAATGCCTAGGGAGGAGGATTGCTTGAGACCAGGAGTAGGAGACCAGCCTGGGCAACATAGCCAGACCATCTCTACAAAAAATGTTAAAATTAGCTAAGCATGGTGGTGCATGCCTGTGGTCCCAGGTACTCGAGGTGCAGCTACTTGGGATGCTGAGGTGAGAGGATTTCTTGAACATAGGAGTTTGAGGTTACAGTGAGCTGTGATCACACCACTGCACTCCAGCCTGGGTGACAGAAAGAGACTCTGTTTCTTAAAAAAAAAAAAATTTTTTTTTTTTTCGAGACAAGAGTCTTGCTCTGTCGCCCAGGCTGGAGTGCAGTGGCACAATCTTGTGTCACTGCAACCTCTATCTCCTGGGTTCAAGCAATTCTCCTGCCTCAGCCTCCCGAGTAGCTGGGACTACAGGCATGCACCACCACACCCAGCTAATTTTTGTATTTTTAGTAGAGACGAGGTTTCGCCATGTTGGTCAGACTGGTCTTGAGCTCCTAACCTCAGGTGATCCTCCTGCCTAGGCCTCCCAAAGTGCTGAGATTATAGGCATGAGCCATGGTGCCCGGCCAAAAAAATTTTTTAACTCAGAAAGACTTGATTTTTTGAGACTGGGTCTCGCTGTGTCACCCAGGCTGGAGTGTAGTGGCATGATCTCAGTTCACTGCAGCCTCAACCTCCCCAGCTTAAGCGATCCTCCTGCCTCAGCCTCAAGTAGTTGGGACCTCAGGCGTATACCATCAAGCCAGGCTAATTTTCTAATTTTCTGTAGCGATGGGATCTCATTATATTACCCAGGCTGGTCTGGAGCTCCTAGGCTCAAGTGACCCACCTCAGCCTCCCAAAATGGCAGGATTATAGGCATAAGTCACTGCACCTGGCTAAAAAAAGGAAAAAACAAATCAAATCAAAAAAAGACTCTTAATATGTCCTCTCATCTCCCATTAGCTGATAAACTTGGGAACCCCTCCCAATTCAGCCCAAATAATTCAGGTCAGTTCTTGTTTTCAGAGGGACTGCCTGGAGGCAGTTTTAAGCAGTCCTGACCAATTCACCTGCCCTGCGACATCTGGAGGTGTGCAAGTTGTTATGTGTGGATCATGTGTGAGCTGGGACCATCCCCTACTGTCTGTGACCAGAGCTGTCAGTCAGAAATGGTATACTCAGTAACTGTCAGTTTGAATTCAGAGTGCTCACTGCACCCAGAAGAGCAGTCAGGAAGAGGGCACAGGGTAGCAGGTTGGGAGAGCAGGGCAGAGTGCTCTCCTCATGTTTTAGGACTTCCTCCTTAGTTCAGCTATAGACGGGGGTCACGTGCTGGGATTACAGGTGTGAGCCACTGCACCTGGAACCAAAGCTGGTTTTTTGTTTTTGTTTTTGTTTTTGTTTTTGAGATGGAGTTTCACTCTTGTTGCCCAGGCTGGAGTGCAATGGCACAATCTCGGCTCACCGCAACCTCCACCTCCCAGGTTCAAGCAATTCTCCTGCCTCAGCCTCCCTGGTAGTTGGAATTATAGGCATATGCCACCACACCCAGCTAATTTTGTATTTTTAGTAGAGACGGGGTTTCTCCATGTTGGTCAGGCTGGTCTCGAACTCCCAACCTCAGGTGATCCACCCGCCTCGGCCTCCCAAAGTGCTGGGATTACAGGCGTGAGCCACCGTGCCCAGCCCCAAACCTGTTTTTAAACTCTTCTTTTTTTCCACTCAAAGTTTTGCACAAACCCTAACAGTTAAATTCAGCATTTACAGGGATAAAATTGAAGCTACAGGGAGAAGCTATTTCCTCCCTGCTGGAGGAAATGCAAAAAGGGAGGCAGAATGCAGGCGACAGCATGGCGTATGAGAGCTCTCCTTCTCCTTCTCCCCGTTTGGACCCTGGGAGAGAAGTCTCCAGGACTGTTTCTGCTGCTCACAGAGGTTTCTCTACATTCCTCAGCATCCATCTCCCACGTGGGCAGGAGGGTGCTAGTACCTGACACCACTATCAACATTCAAATCTCTCCCCTACCCTCCTGTTTCCCCATGTAGGGGACTAGGGCAGTGCCTCCTGAGACAGGAAGATCAGCTGGGGTAGGAAGAGAACTCAGGATTAGAGGGGAACAGAAAAGTGTCTCCAAGACAGTAAGCCAGACACCCTTCTCCTTGCTGCAGCATGGCCCTATAGCCCTCATAGACCGGCTCTGGCTGTGGGAGCTCAAGAACCTCTGCCTCTCACTGCAAGAAGACAGCGACAGAAACTTCTCTCATCCCACCTAAAGCCCATCTCTAAGAATTTCCAGGTCCCTTCCCCTCCCACCTGGGGAGGACAGCAAAATCCAAAGGTGCCATTCTGGCAGCATTTTCTAAGCCGACCTCCTGATCCCTAGCTAACACGTTTTCCAGTCCTTTCAGTAGGTCTGTGCTGGTTCCCATGGATATTGCTCCAATGCTCCTAACCAGCTACAGGCCTCTTGTCGGTCTCTTCCAGTAAACCAGATGACAAATAGGACCCTATCATCTTTGCTGCTGTAACTGTTGGGCTTTTAATAGTCATCTTTACTTATTTTATTTTGAATGCACACATGATGTCTTCTGCATCAGAGGCATTTGTTATTTACAGAGTAAGATAAAATAGTATTAAGTAAAGAATTATAACTGCATAGGCACTCCCTGCCCAGGGCTTACCCCAGGGTGGTATGATGAAAGCCAGATGGAAAAATCTCCAGCCCTAGTGGTCAGATACTCCATAGGTGAGGGACAGAGAAAAATGGAATTTGTTTACATGAAGGAGAAAGAGGCAACTGCTTCCCCCCTCTCCTAAAAGGAGGGAGGAAGCATCTTTGTTGCCCGGAGACAGAATCGAAGGATCCCGGGTTCTCCCTTTAACCTTCTGGAATATACATCTTTCCGGGAGCCAGGTCAGCTCTGGTGGCTCCAGTTTTTATGGCCTAGGCATGTCTCCAAGGTCCTGGGCCTCATTTTCCCTTGAAATGTAAATACACGCTCAGAGTTAGGTAAATCTTTCTGGAGCCTCTCACTATACAGTTGTAAAATAACTTAGCTAAGGATCCCAAGTTTGCAGTGACACTTATCCTAAACCCAACTCTTAAAAGACAAAGATTCTGCTTCTCTTGCTACTGACTGCTCCTTTGGGTCACATTAGAAGCGGGATGGGTGCAGAGTGGTGACGCAGCAGTCCATGCTGCTCCAGGCTCATGAGCATTGGCTTTGCCCGCTAAAGTGGAGCTGAGGCAGTGTGAACTGGGCTGCCAGGCTGGAGCCTGAGGTAGTGGTGGGAAGGGGAGGAGGCGGCCTGGGCATGAGGGTTGGTGAAGAGAATTTCAGGTGAGAAAGTCTGGTAGGAGCAGGAGAACTGGCTGTGGGGCACTTGGGAGAGGGAATGTTTCGTAAGTGGAGAACATCAGTCTCAGGTGCCTAAAAAGGAAGAAGAAGGGGCTAGAAAAGCAATGAGGTAGGAAGCAAGTGTATTTAAAAGAGATGTTGGAGCTCCTTTTCTAGACTGAAACCCAAGAGAGTCCGAGTTCTTGTCTAGAATGGGGTTAGGTGGTTGTGTCAGTGTGCAAGGCCCCTGGAAAAACCAGATAACCTGTGCAAATGGACCTCGCTTGTTCTGCCTGGTCACACTCTGAGAAAACCTCCAGGATGCCATGGGTCAATGGTGCAGTAATGGATGGCTTAGTGTGAAGAAGGTGGCCGGCTCCTAGAAGCAGAAGTCGGGTTACCCTCCCATGTAGAGATCAGAGCTGCTGACCTACATCCTCAGTTGAGATTTCTTAAGGGTTGCAAACTTTACATTTGGTTTCTAAGGCAATGGCCTTGTGAACATCTGCTGCAGTCCTGCTGAGGAGCGGTCCCCTCCACCCAGATGTAACCTGAAACCTTCCTTCTGTGCTGAAGAAAAGGGAATTCCCAGTCCTAAAGTTGAACAGTTTGTTTCTTTAAAATTTCTAACAGCCTAGAAATGCTTCTTAGTAAAACTACATTTATGTGAATTGTATCCCTGAAGTGGCTTTTATCTTTTAAAAGTTAATATTTCAGAGGCCACAGGGTCTGTAATCAACTTGAAAGCAGCTGGATCAAGACCAGGCGCGGTGGCTCACGCCTGTAATCCCAGCACTTTGGGAGGCCGAGGTGGGCAGATCACAAGGTCAGGAGATAAAGACCATCCTGGCTAACAAGGTGAAACCCTGTCTCTACTAAAAATACAAAAAATTAGCCGGGCGTGGTGGCAGGAGCCTGTAGACCCAGCTACTTGGAAGGCTGAGGCAGGAGAATGGCATGAACTGGGGAGGCGGGAGTTGCAGTGAGCCAAGATCGTGCCACTGCACTCCAGCCTGGAGGACAGAGCGTGAGACTCTGTCTCCAAAAAAAAACAAAAAACAAAAAAACAAAAAAAAACCAACTGGAGCATAGCAGACGGTCTGGGAGACCTGAAAGAGACCATTGATGCAGAAAATCAGTGATGCTTTCCTGATTGGGACACGAGCGGTTCAGAGATTGGGAGAGAGGGTGGGCGATGGGGCAGAGTGGTTAAGTGGGGACGGGGAAGCACCTGAGGGTGTAGATAGGCCTTCCTGGATTCTGGCGCAGGTCCTGCTTATTATTCTGGGCCACCTGGGCCCCTCCTTTATCAGTAGGAGAGAAGCAGGCAAGGCTGCAGTTTCTGTGATGCTTTTGGTAACATATATGTATATGTGTATAGTCTGGGCTAAATGGTAGCACTACACATGTTTTATTTCATGATGCAAAGTGGAGTCCTATCCCAGCTCCTGTCACCACAAAGCCTGGGAGTAGGAGGCCTCTGCTGGGTTTCGTCACCTCCACGCCGACCCTGCCCACAGAGACCTGGGGCCTGGGTGGATCCAGGTTCTTTGGGGACTCACAGCAACTTTCTTCAGCAAATGGCAGGGATTGCGTACGTCTGAAATATACATGATGTTAGTCATTATTTGCCCCTCTAAGTCCTGAGCTAATCTTATAGTGATGTTAACAGTAATATTGGCTTATTGTCTCCATTTCACAAGACTTCCTTTCAGAAGTGATTGAAAGGCATCCCATTCTCAGAGCCATAACTGTAGATACCCATTTGGAGAGCAACCTATTCTTTGAACAACTGTGACAGTTCTTATCTTTCCCCTTTGTGATTTGTACATGCTGTAAGGAAATCCTTCCTTATCTAGGAAGAGTGCCTATCACTATTTTTTCAGTACAAATTAAAAACTAGCAATCCTAGTTGAAGCTTCGGCATTTCATCTCAAAGCTTCTACATCCCGGACTTGACGTGATGCAGGTAAAGCAGCAGCAGTCCTGACATCTTTTCTGTAAATATTGACTGTGTGGCCAGCTCATGGGAGTTATTGTGTTGAAAATAAGTGTTTAGTGTGTTGTCAAATCTAGAAGGTCTAATCAAGCCCTTAGCAAGACAAATGTTTTGCTCACAGCAGAAAAAATGAGGAAGCAATAAATGTTTAATGTCCTTGGCTAGGTATTTTGGTTAGAGAGGTGTTTTGTTGCAGACTGTAGAAAGTCTTTTAAAAAATGGCTTGAACAAATGAGGGATAGATTTGTCTCACACAACAAGAAGCTTGGAAGTAGGTAGCCTGGGTGAGCTTGGCTCAGCAAAGCTGTCTGAGACTTGGGCCCTTGATTTCTGCTTCATCTTCCTAGTAGATGATCTTTTGACATCATGCTTGTCACCTCATGGTCACAAAATGGTTGCATCCTCTGCAAGATCCAAGCAGGAAGAAAGAATTGTAGATGAAGGGAGGGCCTTTAAAAAAGTTTCATTGGGGGCCACGTGCGGTGGCTTACGCCTGTAATCCCAGCACTTTGGGAGGTTGAGATGGGCATATCACGAAGTTCAGAGTTTAAGACCAGCCTGGCAAACATGGTGAAACCCCCTCATTACCAAAAATACAAAAATTAGCCAGCATGGTGGCAGGCACCTATAATCCCAGCTACTCGGGAGGCTGAGGCAGGAGAATCGCTTGAACCCAGGAGGCAGAGGTTGCAGTGACTCAAGATCATGCCACCGCACCCCAGCCTGGGCGACAGAGCAAGACTCCGTCTCGGGAAAAAAAAAAAAAGTCTTATTGGGCCAGGCGCAGTGGCTCACCCTGTAATCTCAGCACTTTGGGAGGCTGAGGCAGGTGGATCACCTGAGGTCAGGAGTTTGAGACCAGTCTGAGCAACATGGTGAAACCCCATCTCTATGAAAAATTCAAAAAATTAGCCGGGTGTGGTGGCAGGAGCCTGTAATCCCAGCTACTCCAAAGGCTTAGGCAGGAGAATTGCTTGAACCTGGGAGGTGGAGGTTGCAGTGAGCCAAGATGACGCCACTGCACTCCAGCCTGGGTAACAAAGTGAGATTCTGTCTCAAAAAAAAAAAAAAAAAAGTTGGCCACATCTTTGTCATATGTCTGTTAAGTTATGAGGCTAGGGAATTGAACATGATGCTTTCCTGCCTCCACGCTAGAGGAAGGTGAGGGAAAATTTGATTGGGCATGTGTGTTAAATGGGCCAACCAGTGTTATCTGCCACAAGGGGTCATAATAAAATATCACTGAATAGGATGGGCCACTGAGGTATGCCTTTCAGAAATGAAGTAGGGGTAGTAGTAGGCTTTGGCAGTGTGTGTTGCTTCTTCCTAGGTCATGGGGAGAAGGTCATGGGGACTGATTCCTGGTCAAATAGGCTATGGGAGCTGGGAAACGAAAAGTCAGGATTGGCTGGGCACGGTGGCTCATGCCTGTAATCCCAGTTCGGGAGGCCAAGGTGGGCAGATCACCTGAGGTCAGGAGTTCGAGACCAGCCTGACCAACATGGAGAAACCCTGTCTCTACTAAAAATACAAAATTAGCTGGGCATGGTGGCACATGCCTGTAATCCTGCCGAGACCAGCTCGGTCGTGGAGACCCCAATCCAGCAGTGCTAGAGGAATAAAGACACAGACACAGAAATAGAGTGCAAAGTGGGATCAGGGGGCTAAAAGCCTTCAGAGCCGAGAGCCTCAAACAGAGTTTGACCCACATAGTTATTGACAGTAAGCCCGAGATAAACATTGTTTCTGCAGTTTATAGATTAAAAGTATTCTTCACGAGAACAAAGGGACAGGCTCTGGCTAGTTATCTGCAGCAGGAACATGTCCTTAAGGTGCAGATCACTCATGCCATTGTTTGTGGTTTAGGAACGCCTTGAGTGGTTTTCCACCCTGGGTGGGCCAGGTGTTCCTTGCCCTCATTCCAGTAAACCAACCACCTCCAGTGTGAGTGTCATAGCCATCATGAGCATGTCACAGTGCTGCAGAGATCTTGTTTATGGCCAGTCTTGGGGACTGTTCCTAGCATGTCCCCCTTTTTGTTTTTGCAGGGCAATAAAAACAAAGGCAGCTTTATAATGGTGAGCTACTTTTCCCAGGAGTTGGGATTTGCATCTGCAGACTACACAAAGACAAATAACACAGATTAATAGCACAACTATCATAGAAATCATAGAGCATCGAAGTGTTTTTATCCATTTCAAAAGATTTATGGCTGCCAATCTATCTGCAGCTCCTTCAAGCACTCCAGTTCCTGGCATTAAGGTCAGGTGTGCCTGGGATGCTTTAAATATTTGTTCTCTTAATTTTGCAACCTCTAAAGACGAGTTTGTAGAGTGTCTAAATGCTTTTTTATTCTTTTCTGTTCATGCTCTGATTCATTATAAGGGTAAGGAGTGATACAAAAGTCAGAAGTATTCCAGTCGCATGTTAACTGCATTGTATATTCCAAACTAACTACTTGATCTCCTAGCCACATTACAGTTTGTCAGAGATCATTGATTTGATTAACTATCTTTAGGTCTATTTTAGTTTGAGAGTTGCACAGCAAAGTAGAATTCTTTTGCCATTTATTTACGAAATCTGCTGTCCGCACTGATGAATGTAGTGCAACTCCGGCTGCTGCACCAATAGCAGTGACAGTGATCAGTCCCATAATAATTAAGATTAAAGTAGCAATGAAACACCAAGAGCGTCTCAGAATTTTCTGAAGAATTTCAGTAATAATATGTACAGAGGGAGAGGTTTCCCAAGGATGAGAAAGCCTCACTGGTAACCATACTCCTTGAGCTGTCACTACTAGGATAGAATGATTAGTATTAGAGTTCACACAAGAGAACAATCTACATTCCTGGCAAGTTACATGATAATTAGGGATGTCAAACTTTAGATCACCTATTACCAACAGAAAAGGAGGGCGAACACAACTTTGTATCCAAATTGTATTGTTTTCAACAGGTTCTGAAATGTAATTGGGATTATATTGTGATTGCGTAGTATGTTGTCCTTCCTAAATCTTGATCTTATTAAGAGCCATTAATAGTTTCCACAAATCCTTATGTTTAGCTCCTGCAGCAGGCCATATCATTTGAGGTTGAGGTGCCACTATACTGCTATGTTTCCAGATAATAGGAACTCTTGCCGTACTTCTTATCATTTCTACTATCTGATCGTTTTGTTCAGAGCAGCTGAACATAGTGTGGCTGTGGCACACAGACTGAGAGGTGCAATTTATGCTACACATCCCCTTAGGGAACCAATCAATAATGATTCCATAGGAATCGTTGTGCAGCACCTCTGCCTGTTCTGCAATGCAATCTTCCCAAACAAATACATTCATTTTTTTCTGACCAGGTCCAATCCTATTTACAAATAGGTTTTTGAGGGCAGTATGCCTCAATTTACAGGAGCAGATTCATTATGGTAAATACGGAGACCAGAAAGCATGTGTAACTGTGCCACAGAGTGATACGTCCAGGCATTATTGCCAGCCAAGATTGATAGCAAGGGGGTAGGCAACTAGTGGCCTTTTCCAAACAGATAGGCTGATGTTCAAATCATAAAGAAATATTCATAACAGTTCCTTCCTCATGTGGGTGAGATGGGCCTCTATCATCTGTAGGACCAGGCAACCAAGAGCTATCATTAGTATATACCTCCATTGGGGGATCCAGCCAAGTTACAGGCTATGGAAGTGGTGGAAAAGGTAAATATGCCCAATAAGTAGAATTGTTCTCTGTGTCAGCACTTGCTGAAGGAATACTTATGGCAATGGTGATCACCGCTATCATAGCTATCATTAAATTACTCATTGTGACTGGTTGTCCCGCCTTCCTCAGGTTCTTCGAGATCCTCCCAAAACCTCTTCCTGGGTATCTGGCTCATAGTAGGGTTTTAGATGTCTCGATAGCACCCAGATTGGCTGTTGATTCGGTCTTGGAGAAACACAAGCATAACCTGCCCCATGTTATTATTTTACCTGTTTCCCAACCTTTCGTTATGGGGTCTTTCCACCAAACCTGTTGTTCTACTTCTGCCTTTGCAGCTAGCTGGCTTCTGTAAATGTTCTTCAGCTGCCAATAACAATTGACCTTTAGGCAGGCTCAAAATATTTAAAGTTAGCCTGGCGAGGTGGCTCACGCCTGTAATCCCAGCACTTTGAGAGGCTGAGGCGGGTGGATTACGAGGTCAGGAGATCGAGACCATCCTGGCTAACACGGTGAAACCCTGTCTCTACTAAAAATACAAAAAAATTAGCCGGGGGCGGTGGCGGGCACCTGTAGTCCCAGCTACTCAGGAGATTGAGGCAGGAGAATGGCGTGAACCCAGGAGGCAGAGCTTGCAGTGAGCCGAGATTGCACCACTGCACTCCAACCTGGGTGACAGAGCGAGACTCCGTCTCAAAAAAAAAAAAATGAGGAGTGCACCATTGGCAAGTTGGGCATCACTGGATAATAGCTTTAGCTTCTTTCCAGGTAATGCTATATCTTCGTTTGACACCAGAGGCATTAACATGGGTTAAATTGTGAAAGTGTCTAGCATTAGATATTGCAGTAGCAACTAGGCCATCAGCCATTTGATTCCCTGCAGTCAAAGGTTCTGGAAGTGGTGTGTGAGCTCTAATGTGAATGATGTAAAAAGGGTGCATTTTACTCCTAACTGCTGTTTGCAGTTGGGTAGATAAAGTCACCAGTTGCTCATCTGTGTGGAATCGTAGCTGAGCATTTTCAACTAACTGTATAGAATGAACCACATATGAAAAATCAGAAATCACTTTAATAGGCATATTAAAAGCAGTCAATACCTCAATTGCAGCTATAAGCTCTGCTTTTTGAGCTGAAGTGTAGGGCGTCTGAAAAACTTCACCTTTTGATCCAGAATAAGAGGCTTTACCATTACTAGACCTATCAGTGAAGACATTCTCAGCACCTTCAATTGGTTTGAATTTAGTTATTTTAGGGAGAATCCAGTTAGTTAATTTAAAAAATCGAAGCAGTTTTGTGTTACGAAAATGGTTATCTAGCATACCCACAAAGTCAGCTAAATGGGTTTGCCAAGTAAGACTATTTATAAAAGCATGCTTTATTTCTGCCTTCGTGAGAGGGACAGTAATTTTTCCAGGATCATATCCATGTAATTTAACAATCAGAGTTCTCCCATTTCCTATCATAGTAGTGATTTGATCCAAATAAGAAGTCGAAGTTCGTGAATCAGTACGTGGAAGGAAAACCCACTCTACAAGATCTTGCTCTTGGACAATAACCCTAGTAGGTGAATGATGAGTTGGAAAAATTAGCAAATCTAGAGTCTTCTCTGGATCTCTTCTATTTATTTGGGCCTTATGGACTTGCTTTTCGATTAGCTGCAGCCCTGCCTCAGCTTCTTTTGTTAATTGCTGAGGACTTGTGAGACTGGGATCTCCTCTAAGGATGGAAAACAGATTACTCATGGCATAAGTAGGAATGCCTAGAGTAGGCTGTATCCAATTAATGTCCCCTAGTAATTTTTGAAAGTCATTCAGTGTTTTTAATTGATCCTTACGTATGGTTACTTTTTGTGGCACTATTGTAGTGTCATTTACTAAGGTCCTTAAGTAGGAGTAAGGAGTAGTAGTCTGAATTTTGCCAGGAGCTATAATTAAACCGGCACAAGAAACCAAATTTTGCAAGTGATCATAACATTGGAGTAATATTTCCTGAGTTGGGGCAGCACAAAGAATATCATCCATATAATGAATAATGTAACACTGTGAAAATCTTTTATGAGTAGGTTCAATTGCTTGCCCTACACACATCTGGCAAATTGTTGGACTGTTTAACATGCCTTGTAGCAACACTTTCCAATGAAAATGCTTAGTAGGCTGCAGGTTGTTTACCACAGGAATCGTAAATGCAAACCATTCACAGTCCTGATCAGCTTAGGGGATAGTAAAGAAACAGTCTTAAATCTATGACTATTAAAGGCCAGTTTTTGGCCGGGCGCAGTGGTTCACGCCTGTAACCCCAGCACTTTGGGAGGCCGAGACGGGCGGATCACGAGGTCAGGAGATCGAGACCATCCTGGCTAACACGGTGAAACCCCATCTCTACTAAAAACACAAAAAATTAGCTGGTCGTGGTGGCGGGCGCCTGTAATCCCAGCTACTCGGGAGGCTGAGGCAGGAGAATGACATGAACCTGGCCGGTGGAGCTTGCAGTGAGCCGAGATTGTGCCACTGCACTCCAGCCTGGGTGATAGAGTGAGACTCCGCCTCAAAACAAAAAAAAACAAACAAAAAAAAGGCCAATTTTTTGGAATTGTAGCAGGAGAAGGCAGTCCTGGCTGTAATGCCCCATAGGTTGTATAACTGAATTAATGGTCCTTAAGTCAGTTAACATTCTCCATTTACCTGATTTTTTCTTAATTATGAAAACTGGGGAATTCCAAGGGGAGAGCATTGTCCCTTTTGAAGCTGTTCTTTGATTAATTCATTTAAAACCTCTAGTTTCTCTTTACTCAGCGGCCACTATTCTATCCATATTGGCGTGTCTGTCAGCCATTTTAATGGGATAGGTTCTGGAGGCTTAACAATGGCCGCCATCAAAAATGGTATCCTAAGCCTTGATGAAAACTTTGTCTTTCTGCTTGAAGCAGTTCCTTCAAACTTTGCAAATTTTTTCCTAGTCCCATAGCAGGGACATACCCCATTTCGTGCATCATATATTGACTTTGAGGGCTGTATAATTGCTCAGGAATTAAAACTTGTGTTCCCCATTGTTGTAATAAATGTCTCCCCCATAAATTTAGAGGTTCAGAAGTTATAATTGGTTGAATAGTCCCAGGTTGTCCATTGGACCCTTCACAATGCAAAATTTCACTACTTTGATATACTTCAGGGGCTTTACCAACTCCAACTATGTTAAATTGAGTGGGTTGAATTAGCCATGCGGACGGCCAGTGCTGTAGAGAAATGACTGAAATATCCGCTCCTGTATCTACCAAACCTTTACATTTCTTTCCCTGAATAGTTATTTCACAGGTAGGACGTTTATCAGTAATTTGATTTACCTGGTAGGCAGCTTTCCTTTGTTTATTTGTACTGCAAAATCCCCTTGTTCTTTTAGTTTCACTTTTTCCTAGTCCCACATACAGTAAAATCAGAAGCTGTGCTATATGCTCTCCCGGTTCTGCCTTCCAAGGAAGGGAGGTGGATATAATGATCTGAATTTCCCCATTACAACCCAAGTCAATTATTCCTGTATGAACCTGCACTCCTTTTAAATTTAAACTAGATCTTCCCAGAAGTAGTCCTATCGTTCCTGCTGGCAGGGGTCCGCAGACTCCTGTTGGTACTTTATGTGGCGGCTCTCCAGGCAGGAGACTCACAGCCCTGGTGCTACACTGTCTACTGCCGCTTTACCGGCTATGGCGGGGCACAAGCATTGTATAGGGGTGAGGGAGTGGCCTGAGCCGGGAATGCCCCGGTTTAGAACGGGTCCCAGGACGGCCCCTCATGGCGTTTCACGAAATCAGGTTTCCGTCTTTATCAAATTTAGAATGACACTTTTCCTCTTTTTTTGGAAGTGGAGTCTTGCTCTGTCGCCCAGGCTGGAGTGCAGCTGCGGGATCTTGGCTCACTGCAAGCTCTGCCTCCCGGGTTCACGCCATTCTCCTGCCTCAGCCTCCCGAATAGCTGGGACTACAGGCGCCCGCCACCATGCCCGGCTAATTTTTTTTGTATTTTTAGTATAGATGGGTTTCACCATGTTAGCCAGGATGGCCTTGATCTCCTCACCTCATGATCCGCCCACCTCGGCCTCCCAAAGTGCTGGGCTTACAGGCGTGAGTCACAGGCACCCGGCCCAATGCTTTCTTTTTTTACACTTCAGGCATAGACCTGGTTCATACTGATTGATAGCCTGTTTAAACTCTTTGAGTAATTTAAAAGGAGAAGGCTCAAATGTAGCCATAACATTCGCCTGTTGATCTGGGGGATGTATCCTAACAGGGAACTGCCAAGCCTCTAAATCATCCTCTCTTCTAGCTTGCTGAATTCCTGTCTGAATAGAACTGAGGATGGTTGCTTGGGGCGCTGCTAGAACAGTCACTGGGGCGACTACTTTTTGCCCAGTGTCCTCCGGAAAAGAAAGATCCGGAGGGTCAGGCCATTCTCTATCTTCAAGGTATTGAGGGGGTGCCAAGGGGCAGGGACAAGCTTCCCCTTCTTGGGTCTCTTTAAGTGGTTGACAGATCTTTTATCTCTTTGGCAACGTTATCACACTCCCCTGCTTCTTCATCTCCTTCCTCCTCATTGTCAGTGTGAAAAGGTTCCAAGGTGGAGCGAATCAGAGCCCACACTGACCGGACAGTTATAGGAATATCCTCAGCACTATCCTTATATGCCTTTTTGAGTGCGCCACCTACCTTCCCCCAGACCTCTACATCCATAGTTCCTCAGTTGGGAAACCAGGGCAATATTTCTCTACCGCACTAAAAAACTGCATAAAGTGGCTAGTGCTAACCTTCACTCCTTTTCTGAGGAGCTGCTGAAGCAGACTCAAAGAAGCCTTGTGCCTGCTCGACCCTTGTCTAATTGTTACCCTGATGCTTCCAAGCTCCCCTTTTTATTCACCACGGGGATTGCTTAAGAGTACTAGGGTGTCTTCCAGCATAGTTCCATGTTCTCCAACCATCCCTTCGGCAACCCTTCAACCGGGGTTTGAGCCCCGCATTTGGGTGCTGCTTGCCGAGACCAGCTCGGTGGTGGAGACCCCAACCCAGCAGTGCTAGAGGAATAAAGACACAGACACAGAAATAGAGTGCAAAGTGGGATGGGGGGCGGGGCTAACAGCCTTCAGAGCCAAGAGCCTGGAACAGAGTTTGACCCACTTAGTTATTGACAGTAAGCCCGAGATAAACATCATTTCTGCAGTTTATAGATTAACTGAAAGTATTCTTCACAAGCACAAAGGGACAGGCTCTGGCTAGTTATCTGCAGCAGGAACATGTCCTTAATTGCTCATGCCATTGTTTGTGGTTTAGGAACGCCTTGAGCGGTTTTCCACCCTGGGTGGGCCAGGTGTTCCTTGCCCTCATTCCGGTAAACCAGCAACCTCCAACATGAGCATTATAGCCATCATGAGCATGTCACAGTGCTGCAGAGATCTTGTTTATGGTCAGTCTTGGAGCCTGTTCTAGCATAATCCCAGCTACTCAGGAGGCTGAGGCAGGAGAATCTCCTGAACCCAGGAGGCAGTTTGCACTCCAGCCTGGGCAACAAGAGCGAAACTCCATCTCAAAAAAAGAAAAGTCAGAATTGGCTAAGAAATCCATCCATGTGCCTACCTGGTGCCCTACAGGAGAAACCTGAAGTACTGGTAATGACATAGAACAGGGTCTGATCAAGTTAATATCGTTAATTTGGGAAGAAAAAAAGTGCTGATATCAGTAGAAGAACTGACACATATCAAATCTATTCCAGGTATTTTCAGATTGTTTTCCCACAGTAACCTTGTAGCCAGATACTATTATTCATCTTGAAGAGTTGAGGTCACTAATTAATACTCAAAGAGGGTACACTGACAGTAAGCGGAGGTAGAGAATGTGAGCCCAGGTGTACCTGACCAATTCCACTGTTCCTTTATTTATCCCGTGCTGCCTTAGTGGCCCAAGGCCCCACAAGGAACAGTCTGGCTCTTCTTCCTCATGGTGGTCCTGGCCCAGGCAGCCACAGACTTCTGGGAATAGCATTCAGGCTGGGACCCAGGAATACTGAGTCCTTGTCCTACCAATTACAGTCTCATGCTAGGTTAAGATTGCCTTAACCAACAGCTGCTCTTCCATGACAGTCAAAGCCCATTGAGTGCAAGGACTGTATCCTGTTTGCTCTTGTAACTTTTGTAACTGGTATATAGTAGATAATAAATATATGCTGCATAAGGAATGATTGAGAGACTGTGCTGTTATAATATCAATGTACTCTCAGTGCCTGATGCTAAACAATGGTAGCCACTCATTAAATGTTTATTAAACAGTACATATGAAGAAGAAGAATATATTTCCAGCTGATGGGATCAGAAAACTATTCATGATAGAGTCACTCAGTATTTGAGTTAGTCTTAAATGACAGGGAGGATTTTGAAACACCGAGGTATGAGGAAGAGTGCTGTAGGTGGAGGAGACAGGGACAAAGGGACAGGATGTGGGGAGGTACCGACTATTCAGGGAGAGGCCAATCTGAATGGAGGGAAGTAACAACTGAAGGTACAGTACTTAGCTGAAGAGTAGTACAGTACTTAGGAAAAAGGAGTTTGTTATCAAATATGATCAGGGAACATTGGGTTAAATAAACTAGGTAGTTGTTTGTTACAGGCCTTTCACAGTACCACTGTGGCTCCAAGCAACATTTCTCAAACATTTGGCCTAGGGACCCTTTTTCTTGTAGAGAGCATTTCATGGAATGAATGTTCCATAGAACCCTTTTTGTGAACGACTGATCTAGTTCAGTCCCCCGTGTATGGGCAAGGGAACTGAGACCCAGAGAAGAGAGGCGACTTACTCAGGGCCACATAGCAGAATCCGGATTAGAACCCCAATACCCTGATCAGATTGCTTGGCCCTCAGTATAGGACTTGTTTGTAATGTGAGGATCATGAAAATAGAAAGGACAGCTTTAAAAAAAATCTAGGGAAACTTGAATTTTTTATTCAAACAATCACCTTTGTGCTGGACTTTTAAATTTTCATTTATTTTTTTCTCTCTCTCCTAACTTCCTAAACTTGTTAAATGCTGGACTTTTTACCCCTGTTTTGTACAGTGGTATTTTCTGTTAATCACCATGACTAGACCTGTTAATCACTGTCACTGCCTTTGTGGCCTCCAGAATCTCGGGAAGAGGCACCATAATCTATTCCAGGTTTCCTGGAGGTCAAAAAAACGATGTTCTCCTGCATGGCCATTTTTAGGGACATATAGGTACTACAGCAGTTTACAACCTGTGCCTCTCTTGCTATTTGTATAGCTATTCCTTGCCCCCAACCCTTGTAACTGGTGTGGTAGGTAGAATGGTTCACCAAAGATGCCCACATCCTAATACCTGGAACCTGTGAATATGTTACCTTATGTGGTGAAAGAGACTTTTCAGGTATAATTAGGTTATGGACATTAAATTAGGGAGATTATTCTAGATTATCTAGGTGGACCCTGTCTAATCACAGGTACTCTGTTTTTGTTTTTTTTTTTTTGAGATGGAGTCTTGCTGTGTCACCCAGGCTGGAGTGCAGCGGTCCGATCTCGGATCACTGCAAGCTCCACCTCCTGGGTTTACACCATTCTCCTGCCTCAGCCTCCCAAGTAGCTGGGACTACAGGTGCCCACCACCGCGCCTGGCTAGTTTTTTGTATTTTTTGGTAGAGATGGAGTTTCACTGTGTTAGCCAGGATGGTCTCGATCTCCTGACCTCGTGATCTGCCCGTCTTGGCCTCCCAAAGTGCTGGGATTACAAGCTTGAGCCACCGCGCGCGGCCCACACGGGTACTCTTTTTTTTTTTTTTTGAGACGGAGTCTGGCTCTGTTGCCCAGGCTGGAGTGCAGTGGCCGGATCTCAGCTCACTGCAAGCCCCGCCTCCCGGGTTCATGCCATTCTCCTGCCTCAGCCTCCCGAGTAGCTGGGACTACAGGCGCCTGCCACCTCGCCCGGCTAATTTTTTTGTATTTTAGTAGAGACGGGGTTTCACCGTGTTAGCCAGGATGGTCTCGATCTCCTGAACTCGTGATCCGCCCGTCTCGGCCTCCCAAAGTGCTGGGATTACAGGCTTGAGCCACTGCGCCCGGCCCCACACGGGTACTCTTAAAAGCACTTTTAAGATAAATTTTCTCTGGCAAGAAACAGAAGCAGTGCAATGGAAGTGCACATCAGAGAAAGTGTGGGCAGGTTTAATTCTGTGTTTGAAGATGAAGGGGGCAACATGATAGGAAATAGAGATGACTGAGAGAGGCTCCCATCTGACAGTCATGGAGGAAATACTGACTGCCGTCCTCAGTCCTACAACCATAAGGAACTGAATTCTGCCAAAAACCTAAATGAGAGTGAAAACATTCTATCCTCAGTCTCCTGATAAAGCCTAGGCTGGCCAGTGCTTTGGTTTTGGCTCTGACACCCAGAACTGCTGACCTTAGACTGTGAGATAATAAATTTGTGTTGTTTTAAGCCACTAAGTTTGCTGTAATTGATTTTGACAGCCATTGAAAACTAATACGACTGAATAAAGTCATGAACATATCCAGGGTGGAGGCCTTGAAGGGAAAGAGGGTAGGAAAGGGTACCTCAGAACCTAAGAGTTTTGGGCCAAATGTGGATTTGTTTTAGTATTGTTCAAAAGCCAGCTGGTTTGAGTCATTCAGCTGATTTGAGTCGGTCATTCCTGACTGAGGCTCCTTGTATCTCTATCCGCAGTGAGGGTGGTGGCCATGGGGGAAGGGAGCTAGAAGCTCAAAGGGCACCCCTGGGTGGGGCCACCTGTCTTCTTGGTGTATCAGTGTGCTATCTGACAATCTGACAACCAAATTGTGGGATCTGTTCCAGGCTTTCTGAGACTCAACTGATGGTCAATATTAGTGAATATATCACTTGAAAAGGAGGCCACTAACTAAATTCTGACAGGTTGAAGTGTGATAAGTAAAGAAGACATAGTTACTAAGGACTCCTGCTGTTGAACAGCTCATCCTCCCAAGGGAAGCCTTTAGCTTTCCAGCAGAGGGTATTTCCCAGAAGGGAGCCATTTGTCTAGAAGTCAAAAATAAACATCACCATGCTTGAGAAAGAATTCCAGCTTCCATGGCAGATAACCCGATTATCTGCAGCCAGCTTCTGTCTTGGTACTCTTTTGTTTCTAAATGTGGAGGAAAGTGTTTGCATTCTTTTACTTTACTAAAATAAAAGGGAGACATGGAGAGGGGCTTGGTTTACTGGCCTGGAACCTTTCTTGTTTTTGTTTCCATTTCATTTGATTTTCTGAACCTATTTGAAGTTGTAACACAATAGATCTAATTGTTTAAAGCCATCAAAGATTTGCACAGCATCTTATCTTTAATGAGGGGCATGTTGTTACAAAATGCTTCAATTTTTCAAAGTTCAGGATTAATTTTAATGTTAAAAAACATTTGGTGGAAATTCCATACTGGATAAAAGAGCAGTTTAAAATCACAGAAGCTTCTTGGATTACTTTGAACAAAACATCCTTTTTTAAAATTAAACTTGAGTGTACCTGCAGGCTGTTTTATTTGTGCTCTGTTGTCATCCCTAATGTGCATAGAAGATACCTTTCCCACAGTGTGATTCAATACAGGCGCCCAAAAAGATGGTCTCAGATTTCATGTGGCTGGGTAATTAGTTGAGTTACAGCGGCTCCGTTAAACCACTTGAAGGTCAATAATGCATGAATTTCTGGCAGACTGCCTAGCTGAGTCCATAAGCACACTTGTATAGGGACTAAATGTTCTTATAGTAGAGAAAAACTCGTCTTCTAAATATAAAATAAATAATATTAGGATTAGTTTTTTTTTTTTTTTTTTTTTTTTTTTTTTGAGACGGAGTTTCGCTTTTGTCACCCAGGCTGTAGTGCAATGGCACAGTCTCAGCTCACTGCAACCTCCACCTCCCAGGTTCAAGTGATTCTCCTGCCTCAGCCTCCAGTGCAGCTGGGATCACAGGCACCCACCACCACGCCCAGCTAATTTTTGTAATTTTTAGTAGAGACGAGGTTTCACCATGTTGGCCAGGCTGGTCTCAAACTCCTGACCTCAAGTGATTCGCCCACCTTGGCCTCCCAAAGTGTTGGGATTACAGCCATGAGCCACCACGCCCAGTCTTGAATTCATTTTTTTCTAGAATTTAATTCTATGAAAAATTCATGTTTTATTATGACACGAAAATGTTAGGATGTGACTGCTTTTTGAATTTTGAAAGAAAATCTTTCCTCTGTCTTACAGATTAGTAGCACAGTCTCTCATGGGCCTTAAAATCAGATTCAAGCATCCCGATTTAAAATGTTAGAATTTAAATTCCAAGAGCAGACCCTCTTGGAATTGGTTTTGGTCTTTTAAAAGCATAAGATTAATGTAAAATAAGCGTAATTGTTAATTTTTTCCCCCTTAACAGTACAGTTTTTATTAAAACTTTAATTTTGTCCCTGCGGTTTTACTGGAGTGCCCAGATACCAAAATAAACACTTTTTTTTTTTTCTTTTTTAGAGATAGGGTCTTGCTCTGTCACCCAGGCTTCAGTGCAGTGCTGTCATCATAGATCACTGCAGCCTTGAACTCCTAGGCTCAAGCAATTCTCCAGCCTCGCCTGCCAAAATGTTGGGGTTGCAGGCATAAGCCACCGTGCCCCGCCACATTCAGATTTGATAAGGATGCTTTTATTTCTGAGACGGAGCAAGGACCCTCTTTTTAGGGGCCTGTGCCCAAACAAGAGGATTGTTTGTTTGTTTGTTTTGAGATGAGTCTCGCTCTGTCGCCCAGGCTGGAGTGCAGTGGTGCGATCTCTGCTCACTGCAAGCTCCGCCTCCCGGGTTCATGCCATTCTCCTGCCTTAGCCTCCCGAGTCGCTGGGACTACAGGCGCCCGCCACCATGCCCGGCTAATTTTTTTGTATTTTTAGTAGAGACGGGTTTCACCTTTTAGCCAGGATGCTCTCGATCTCCTGACCTGGTGATCTGCCCGCCTTGGCCTCCCAAAGTGCTGAGATTACAGGCGTGAGCCACCGTGCCTGGCCTTTTTTTTTTTTTTTAAATCCTGAGTTTAAGAAAAATTCCAGATAGCTAGCTAGATCCTTTTTTTTTTCTTAAATCCACTATGGAAAAGATACCATCTTGTCTTTTTTCTTTTGCTATCTAGTACTAAAAAGTAAGTAACTTACTAAAAAGGCAATAGCCTAAAACAATAGCCAAAAAAGTTAGAATCCAGAGGTGTTTGGTTTCCCTATAAAAACTAAAGATAACATCTTAACATATGTGCCTGAGTTGTCTTTCAGAAACTTGGACCCCTCCACTGAAGACCCTCACCCAACAGATTCACTGGCACATAAACCTGAGATAAGAAAAAATTAAGTACTAAACTCTGACCTGCGTTCTTTGTTCTAAGTTTCTTTCTAATGGACTTGGAGGGAGTCATACCCCTGAGCCAGTTAACATTTTTCTTTACTGACCCCAAATTTTTAAACAAAGCTTCTCTTCCTTAACCAATTAAACTAGAAAATCTTTAAATGTACCTACGATCTGTAAGCCCCTTCAAGATATCCTTCCCTTTTAAGCCAAAACCAATATATAACCTCCATATATTAATTTATAATTTTGCCTGTAACTTCTACTCTCCTAAAATTTACCCCTGCCTTTAAAAACCCTTGCTTAGGCCGGGCATGGTGGCTCACACCTGTAATCCCAGCACTTTGGGAGGCTGAGGCCGGCAGATCATGAGGTCAGGAGATCGAGACCATCCTGGCTAACACAGTGAAACCCCGTCTCTACTAAAAATACAAAAAAATTAGCCGAGCGTTGTGGTGGGTGCCTGTAGTCCCAGCTACTCGGGAGGCTGAGGCAGGAGAATGGTGTGAACCCGGAGGCAGAGGGTACAGTGAGCTGAAATAGTGCCACTGCACTCCAGCCTGGGTGACAGAGCGAGACTCTGTCTCAAAAAGTAATTAATTAATTAATTAACAAAAAATAAAAATAAAAACCTTTGCTTACAAGACATTGGGAGGTCAAGATTTAAACAATAGCTGCCTGGTCCTCCTCCTCTTGGCACCCTACAAATAAATGCCTTCTCTTCTATAACTATAAAAAGCCTTGATGTAGATACCTGGATTTACTGTGCCGGGCGAGTGGACTCCAGTTCAGTTAACACTTCAAGGGTGTTCTCAGTGGACAAGGCAAACACAGAATTGGGCCAGGCAGATTGTAATGATTTTGTAATGATTCTCATTGTGTATTCACACCTCCTGAATTGGCCAGGAAATGGATTTTTTAGTCACTTGGTGACCCAGGGTCACAGGCTTTCTTTGTGTCTGGCTGGGTTTCCACTAAAATGCTTATGATACCAAACCTCACCTTCAACTAATTTTTAATTACCTTCAAGATGTGGGGTGAATGTGATGTTTGAAGCCTGGCATTGTTGCCCTGTATCAGACCTTCTCTCAGGGCGCAGGTCTTGTCAAGGTCCACATTCCTCGGCTTGTGATCCTCACACCCCCCAACCTGGGGGAAAATCACTTCACTGGGTAGGCCCATGTGCTGACGCCAGCTCTCCGTCTTAAAGAGTGCAAAGTGGCCGGGCGCGGTGGCTCAAGCCTGTAATCCCAGCACTTTGGGAGGCCGAGGCGGGCGGATCACGAGGTCAGGAGATCGAGACCATCCTGGCTAACATGGTGAAACCCCGTCTCTACTAAAAATACAAAAAACTAGCCGGGCGTGGTGGCGGGCGCCTGTAGTCCCAGCTACTCGGAGGCTGAGGCAGGAGAATGGCCTGAACCTGGGAGGCGGAGCTTGCAGTGAGCCGAGATCGTGCCACTGCACTCCAGCCTGGGTGACACAGCGTGAGACTCCGTCTCAAAAAAAAAAAAAAAAAAAAAAGAGTGCAAAGTATAGGCTTATTTTCATTTTATTAATGCTTCCCAGTGATCATCTATAACTGGAAGATTTTAGGAGTCCACAGGCCCCTGGTTGAAGATTTTTCCAGCACCATAGTTCTTGGGAGGGTTCATTGGCTCCACTACAGCTACGCTGCTGGGTCTGGCTGGAAGGCAATCTTGACATGTTTCTATTTGTCATGGGTGCACCTCTTGATATTCTACATTGGGGTATGAGTATTCCCACTTCCTGAATTGGCGAGGAAGTGGCTCTTTGAGCCCCTTGTTTTTCTGATAGAAAACAACCAGGATAGGGTATTCTAGAGGCCTTCTCCTTGAGGCTTATGGAAGGGGCCTTTGTGTCCTTACATAAAGAAACCACCTGTTTTTCCTCAGAACTTTGATGAGGACTTGGGTTGCATTGGAACAATATTGTTGAGCTATTGTCACCAACTCCAAGAGCAAGTCACACTTTCCCAGGGGCCTGCTCCTACTGGCCAGGGGCTTTCTAGGCCACTGTCATTAGGCACCAGGGAGCAGAGACTGATTGCCTGGAGTTATATGAATCCACGTCCATCCCACAGGAGGCTAATTCTAACATTTTCTGCTACAAGGGCCTGCTCTGGACTTCACTGGATGAAAAGCTTTTGATAGTGAAGAGCTCAGTATTTTCATTTGTGAATTGCGCATCCACATACTACATTTAATTTGCTTTGCACTTTTTTTCCCCAAACAAGTGGACTTGTAAAAGAATAACTTTTTAAACTCCTCGTACTTTGCTTTCATCATTACTTTGACTTTTTTTTTTTTTTTTTTGGAGGTGGGGAGTGGGGGTTGCTTTCTGGTCTTTACCAGAATTAAAAAAAAAATTCTTTTTTTTTTTTTTGAAATGGAGTTTTACTCTTGTTGCCCAGGCTGGAGTGCAGTGGCGTGATCTCGGCTCACCGCAACCTCCCCCTTTCGGGTTCAAGTGATTCTCCTGCCTAAGCCTCCTGAGTAGCTGGGATTACAGGCATGTGCCACCACGCCCACCTAATTTTGTATTTTTAGTAGAGACGAGGTTTCTCCATGTTGGTCAGGCTAGTCTCAAACTCCCGACCTCAAGTGATCCACCCGCCTCGGCCTTCCAAAGTGCTGGGATTACAGGCATGAGCCATCATGCCTGGCCAACAAAAATATTTTATAAAGCAACTAAATCCTTTAGTAGTACAGCAAGGAATCAGTAAATTAACAACAAAACTCCTTTTCAGAAAGTGTGTAGCAGGCACAAATAACCTCATCTTTATGGTTCTACTTTGTTGTTATTTTTTGTGAAACCAGTCTTTCAGCCTAAACACTTTTTTCATTTCTGAGGCACCAAAGAGTACAAGAATGTGTAAACAGAGAATGCTGTTGTCAACTGTTTATGCTCTGGCTCAAAGTCTCTCCTTAGCCTTCTGAGCCCTGCTCAGCTCAAGGGTCAAAGGTCCACAGCTGGCCTAGACTGAAGAGTGCTCTTCAGTTTACTCCCTCATAGTTTGGGACAGACCCAGAGGGCTGGACTTCTCTTATTGTGGAATCTGGTTACATCTATAAGTGGGATCTTCTGCATAGAAAGTTAATTTTTGGTGAAAAACTAAGAGCTATGCATTCCAAAAAGCAAAGGAGTGCAAAAGTCACTGAAACAGACCATGGCTGAAGGTTGAAAATGATCCCCATGTCTGTCATAAATGTTCCCGTGTCAGGGTGCACTCTGCTTTCCTGCACAAAGGGGACTCGATGATTTGTGCACCTGAAGGATGTATCTTAGCAACGGCTGTGAAGGAAATGTACTGAGAAACTTTCTCTAGGCTTTGTCTAGAGGAGCTCCACAGCAGAGGCAAATAGCAATTAACAATGTCCTCTAAAGTGAAGTTTACATTTAGTTGTATTAATTTTAAAGGGGGAAAAAAGGCAATTCGTCTTCCTAGTTGTTCATCTTTTAAAATACCCATCCCCACATCATAGTAGGAATTATGAATAAATTTTTTAAGAATATCTTTGGATTCGGCAAACAGTGTTAGGGTTCTTTTAAAAAGATGGGGTTTGAAAAATGTAAGAAAAAAGTTGTTTCATACATTTCTCCTTGGTAATTAAAAGTAGTGCTTTCTGAAAAATCAAGTTTTTGCTCTTATTTTGAAGTAATTATAGATTCACAGGAGGTTGTAAACAAATATACAGGAATCCCTATGCATCTCTGTCCCAGCCTCATGAAAATCTATTTTGACTATGAGTTTTCCTGTGACAAGAGGAAACAGACCTAAGGATTGAACTAGAAAATGGGCTGCTTCAGTTCTAGCCCAAAGGCATAGTGGAGACGGCACTACTGTTTTTCCCAGTGCACAGAAATGGGCAGCCGCATGCAGGCAGGCACAGCAGGGGCACCAGACGACATGCTGATTTTCTCTCTCAGTGTTCTCCCCCACCCCATCTCTAAGTTCACAGTGACTGGTTTTAAGGAAAGGTGAGGTGAGGTTCAAACAGGTATTATGTGGCTGAGGAAAGCCTCAGGCTTTGCCCTCTATGTCTAGCTGTTGTCTTTCAAGGAAGGGAAAGTTTTCCCCCCTCTTTTAAAATTAAGGGCCTCTAATCCTCTCGGTTTTACGACTGGCTTTGGAGAAAGGGGGTTCTGGTTTCTATGACCTGCCTTGGGGAAGAAGGATTCTTGTTTCTATGGCTGGCCTTAGAAACAAGATAGGAGGATAGGAAAAAGCCAGAAAAAACCTCTTGCTTCTGAGACTTCATTATGGAGTATTACTTTCTGAGTTCCAGCGTGCAGTGGGGATGGGTAATCAATTCAAGATCACAGGAAAAGATATTTTTAGGGAGGTAAGGAAGAGAGATATAAAAGTTTAAAGCCACTTATTGTAACTAAGCACATACAGTTATATCAAAGAAGCATAAAAATATTTAAAATTGTACTTTAGGCCGGGCGCGGTGGCTCAAGCCTGTAATCCCAGCACTTTGGGAGGCCGAGACGGGCGGATCACGAAGTCAGGAGATCAAGACCATCCTGGCTAACACGGTGAAACCCCGTCTCTACTAAAAAATACAAAAAACTAGCCGGTGGCGGGCGCCTGTAGTCCCAGCTACTCGGGAGGCTGAGGCAGGAGAATGGCGTAAACCCGGGAGGCGGAGCTTGCAGTGAGCAGAGATCCGGCCACTGCACTCCAGCCTGGGCGACAGAGCGAGACTCCGTCTCAAACAAAACAAAACAAAACAAAACAAAAAAATAAAATAAAATAAAATAAAATTATCCTTTAATTTCACATTTTGTCTAGTTGAGTGGGGAGATGAAAGTGAAGGAAGTAAAACTCAGATGAGGAAGGAAAAAAGAAAGAAAAAGAGGGAGTGAGGATAGAGGCTTGTTACCCTCAGTTCAGAAGTTGAGTTTCAAGGAGGATTTTGAGTTTTAGGTAAATTAATGCCCCGCTTGGACAGATTTTCAGGGCATCATCTATCGCCACTCTTTGAAATGCTAGTTAATTGATTAGCCATTCATCTTCGTTTTTCAGAGTGGTATAGGCCTCTGAGAATCACCCAATGAGATAGCCACAGCCACACCTAGAGGACATCCTTCCCAGGCTGCAGAAGCAGACGCAATTCTACCTTGTGATGTGACCTTCCAAGGCCAGATAGAGAAGCTTAAGTAAACAAGGGAACAATGGAAAATATAACAGCAAATTGCTTATGATTTCCTTGTTGAAGTCCTTTATCTTCATGCAGATACAATAAGAATACAATATTGGCCACTTACCAGCTCTGGGCTTCAACCCTTCATACCTGGCCAGTCCATTACCTTCCTTCCCCCCTCAACAACCAGTACAATGTATTGCTTTCTCTACTCTCACTGGGAGAGTTTAACCGCAGAGCATAATCAAGTTTTCTTAATTCTTTAGCTTCCTTCTGGCTATACTTGACTCCCCATTCAAGCCCCAGGATCATGTTTGTTAAATGGTTAACAACTTTAACATTGCTGTCATTAACACCCTAACCCTCTACCAATCCAAAGAGTGTGAATATCACTGGGAGGTTGTTAGAAGTGCAGGATCAGGGGCTCTGAATCAGAATGTGCACATTAGCAAGATCTCCTGGTGATCCTCATATGGACATTAAAGTTTTAGAGGCATGGGCTTGCCTCCCCCAGCTCTCATCCTTTTCCATTACAAAATGACACCCCTCTGCCAAAAACTATGCATAAATCACCTGGAAACTCAGGGCTCCTTCACAATCTTCTTACTCATTTTTTATTTCGTAGTACTTTGAGAATAGCTCCTCCTCAAACCCCCTTTCCACCCACCATCCTCTCATTCCCATTTTTCCCTCCTCTCATTTCTGTTTTCTTTCTAACTTGACAGAAGTCCGATGACTTTGCTCTGCTAATATTTTTTTTCCTTTTCTGCCTCAATATATTTCTGGTCTTCTGCCACCCTCTATTATCTTCTCAAGTCTCAGATAGAGTAGCATCTTCCTCATTTGTAAGCTAGCTTCTCTACCTATGCCCTTGATACACTTTCCTTTTCCCCTTCTTTGGGATCTTGCTATCTTACTGATCTCCCCTCTCCCAGAATAATGTCCACTATCTCCACTAACCCCTTCCTTTTTGCATCCAAAGGGACACAGACCTTATTTTAAGAAAACCACAGCATACACACATCCAGTCATATTCACTGGATCCTACTCCTTTCTGGTTTATGATCTATTATTTCTCCTTATTTGCCATCAGATTTCACATACAAATGGTCTAGAGCAGCGGTTTCCAACTGGGATGACTTAGCCATCGAGAGGATATTTGGAGGTGTCTGGAGACATTTTTCGTTGCTGCAACTGTGGGAAATGCTACTGGCATCTAGTGGGTAGAGGCCATAATGCTATTAAATATCCTACATTGCACAGGGCAGCCTCCCACCGCAAAATTACCTGGCTGGTGTGGCAACCTATCCCAGTTTGCCGGAAACTTTCCAGGCTATAGGCTTATAGCACTGAATGTCCTGTGTTCCAGGAAACACCTCAGTCCTGGGCCTACTGGGACCATTGGTCATCCTATATATCTCAACCCAAATGTCAAAAGTGTCAAAGTTGAGAAATGCTGCTCTACAAGGAATACCCATTAACTTTACATTTTTCTCACCAACTTCCTTTCCTTCAATTGGAACTTTAATTTCTGTCTTCTTTTCTACTGAAATAGTTTTTTTTCTTTCTTTTTCTGGTTTTTTTTTTTTTTTTTTTTTTTTTTTGGTTGTTGTTGTTGTTTTTTGTTTGTTTTGTTTTCCTAGAGACAGGGTCTCACTCTCACCTAGGCAGCAGTGCAATGGTGTAGTCATAGCTCATTTCAGTCTCTAACTCCTGGGCTCAAGTAATCCCCTCACCTTAAGCCCCTAGCAGCTAGGACAGGTACACCACCATCCTGGCTAATTTAAAAAAATTTTATCTTTGTAGAGATTGGATTTTGCTATGTTGCTCAGACTGATCTCAAATTCCTAGCCTCAAGTGATCTCTCTAAAGTGTTGGGATTACAAGTGTGAGCCACTGTGGCCACGCTGAAATTGTTTTCTTAAAAGTCACCAGTGGCACCTTCCAAACAAGAAATCCAATGGCTTTTCTCCTTCTTCAACCCTTTGGATTTCCTTCTAAGCATTTGATACTGTTGACCACTATTTATTTTGAAGCCCTTTTTTCTTATACTCTTGGTATGTGCCAAGAGGTATGTGCTCTTTTGTGGGTTCCTAATTCCTACTGTGTTTTTTGTTTTTGTTTTTGTTTTGAGATGGAGTCTCACTCTGTCACCTAGGCTGGAGTGCAGTGGTACCATCTCGGCTCACTGCAACCTCTGCCTCCTGGGTTTAAGTGATTCTCCTGCCTCAGCCTCCTGAGTAGCTGGGATTACAGGCGCCTACCATCACGCCCGGCTAATTTTTATATTTTTAGTAGAGATGGGTTTTCACCATGTTGGCCAGACTGGTCTTGAACTCCTGACCTCGGGTGATCCACCCACCTCAGCCTCCCAAAGTGCTGGGGTTACAGGCCTGGTCCCTACTGTGTCTTAAATGTAGATTGTTTCTTAGGTGTTTCTTGGTGCTTTTCTTTATTCTCCTGTTAAATAATTTATTCCACTGTAGCTTCAGATCTCATCTCTATTAGTTGATTCCTAAATCTCTTTCCTGAGTCTAAGTCTTTCACTTCCAATTGATTGAGGGGTTTCCATGGATGTCCAGCAGAATCCAGTACTTGACCTGAGTAATGGCAGGATCATCCCAATCAAGAAAATGTGGAATGGTGAAAATACTGGATCATGAGTCAGAAGGCCTATTTCTGTCACTTTATTGCTTTTAGACTTGGGACCATTACTTGAGTTTTCTATAACTTATATTTATTTATTTATTTATTTATTTATTTTTATTTATTTATTTATTTTTTTTTTTGAGACGGAGTCTCGCTCTGTCACCCAGGCTGGAGTACAGTGGCCGGATCTCAGCTCACTGCAAGCTCCGCCTCCCGGGTTTACGCCATTCTCCTGCCTCAGCCTCCCAAGTAGCTGGGACTACAGGCGCCCGCCACCACGCCCGGCTAATTTTTTGTATTTTTAGTAGAGACGGGGTTTCACCGTGTTAGCCCGGATGGTCTTGATCTCCTGACCTCGTGATCCGCCCGTCTCGGCCTCCCAAAGTGCTGGGATTACAGGCTTGAGCCACCGCGCCCGGCCTATTTATTTATTTTTTTGAGACAAAGTCTCACTCTGTCGCCCAGGCTGGGGTGCAGTGGCATGATCTCTGCTCACTGCAAGCTCCGCCTCCTGGGTTCATGCCATTCTCCTGCCTCAGCCTCCTGAGTGGCTGGGACTACAGGCGCCCGCCACCACGCCCGGTAATTTTTTGTATTTTTAGGAGAGACGGGGTCTCACCGTGTTAGCCAGGATGGTCTCGATCTCCTGACCTCGTGATCCACCTGCCTCGGCCTCCCAAAGTGGCTGGGATGCTAGGCATGAGCCACTGCGTCCGGCCGAACTTTATATATTTTAAGCAAAGAAATAATCCTGTGTCTGCCTAAAGATAGCTAATATGAAAAAATATGTTGAAAGATTGTAAACTACTGGTATATAAGTATTACATGACCTCCTGAATTCTGATAATACTTTGAGCCTTTCTAATGGAATCTTGCCATCTCTTACTTGTAGAGACAGTTAATATACATTTCTTAAAAGTAGAGACCATAAGGTAAATCTTTTTTTTGCATAGTTTTTATCATTGTACATGTCACGTTAACAGATTCTGAGTGAAGACTGATGAAAGAATTGCAATTCCATCTATTAGTCTTTATTTTTGTTTCACTAATTCCAAATATTTTATACTATATCAAATTTATCACCCCCCCTTTTTTTAAATCTCCAATTTAGGTGATGTCTTTCCAGTGCAAATGAATCCAATAACTCAATCTCAGTTTGTACCTTTGGGTGAAGTTCTTTGCTGTGCTATATCTGATATGAATACAGCTCAGATTGGTGTAACACAAGAATCACTTTTGGAGCATTTGATGAAACATTACCCAGGTAGAGTAATAGGTTTTTCTGTATTTGTACTTCACTGTATGTATTTGGTTTCTATTTATAATTAGTCTTAAACACATCTAAGTAAACTGGGTGATATCCTTTTTTTCCCCTCTTCTGTAGAACTTTATATCAAAACCCTGCCGGCTGGGCGCGGTGGCTCAAGCCTGTAATCCCAGCACTTTGGGAGGCCGAGGCGGGTGGATCACGAGGTCAGGAGATCGAGACCATCCCTGACTAACATGGTGAAACCCCGTCTCTACTAAAAATACAAAAAACTAGCCGGGCGAGGTGGCGGGCGCCTGTAGTCCCAGCTACTCGGAGGCTGAGGCAGGAGAATGATGTGAACCCAGGAGGCGGAGCTTGCAATGAGCCAAGATCGTGCCACTGCACCCCAGCCTGGGCGACACAGCGAGACTCCGTCTCAAAAACAAAAACAAAAACAAACCAAAAAAAACCCTGCCATAAGAAGTCCTGCATCAACAAATTTAATAAGGGTATTTCTTTTACTTTTCAGATAAACTTCTCCAAAAATAAATGCTTATGGCAATAAATAAATAAATCACGCTCTGTGGAAAAGAGTGCAAAATGAGAAAGAAAAGTTTATTTCCCCTGTCTCCCATTTTTTCATTTTCACTTCCCAGAGATAACTGCTATTATCATTTCTTATATATAATATATGTATGATAATATAACAAATTTTTCATAACATAAATTGGATCTTTTTTTTTTTTTTTGAGACAGAGTCTTGCTCTGTTGCCCAGGCTGGAGTGCAGTGGCACGATCTCGGCTCACTGCAACCTCCGCCTCCCCAGGTTCAAGCGATTCTCCTGCCTCAGCCTCCTCAGTAGCTGCAACTACAGGCTCCCGCCACCACGCCTGGCTAATTTTTGTATTTTTAATAGAGACGGGGTTTCACCATGTTGGTTAGGCAGTTCTCGAACCCCTGACCTCATGATCCACCCGCCTCAGCCTCCCAAAGTGTTGGGTTTACAGGCATGAGCCACCGTGCCTGGCATAAATTGGATCATTCTATACATTCCCTCAACATGTTTCCCTTATTAAAAACATATCTTGGAGATCTTTCCATACTAACATATATTGACATGTCTCATTCTTTATTTATTTTATTTATTTTGAGACAAGGCCTCACTCTGTTGCCTAGGTTAGAGTGCAGAGGCACCTTCTTAGATCACTGCAGCCTCAAACTCGTGGGTTGAAGCAATCCACCTGCCTCAGCCTGCCAAGTAGCTGGGACCACAGGTGCGCGCCACTCATTCTTTTATTTATTTTCTCCCTTTTCAAGAATGGCATCCGGGCCGGGCATGGTGGCTCACGTCTGTAATCCCAGCACTTTGGGAGGCTGAGGTGGGAGGATCACAAGGTCAAGAGATTGAAAGCATCCTGGCCAATATGGTGAAACCCCATCTCTACTAAAAACTAAAAAAAAAAAAAAAAAAAAAAAAAAAAAAAAAAAAAAATTAGGCACAGTGGCAGGTGCCTGTAATCCTAGCTACTAAATAAAAGAATGCTTTCATCAGTCACAGTTTAAATTTATAATGGGTTTTTATTTGAGTTAATTCAGATTTTCTTTCGTCTATTTACTCATTAACCTACCCATATGACTTTGTGTGGGCTAAATTATTTTCCTGTTATTTTAATTTTTATTTTTGAGACAGGGTCTCACTCTGTTGCCCAGGTTGGAGTGCAATGGTGCAATTACGGCTCATTGCAACCTCTGCCTCCAAGGGCTCAAGCAATCTTCCCACCTCAGCCTCCAGAGCATCTGGTACTACAGACACCCACCACCATGCCCTGCTAATTTTTGTATTTCTAGTAGAGACATGATTTCACCATGTTGCCCAGCCTGGTCTTGAACTCCTGAGTTCAAGTGATCTGCCTGCCTCAGCCTCCCAAAGTGCTGAGCCATTATAGGCGTGAGCCACCATGCCTGGCCTATTCTTATTATTTAAGTTATAAATATTATTTATACTTCTTTGGCTTTTTTTTTTTTTTTTTTTTTTGGAGACAGGGTCTTGGTTTGTTGCCCAGGCTGGAGTACAGTGGCACAATCATAGCTCACTGCAGCCTTGAACTCCTGGGCTTAAATGATCCTTCCATACCTAGCTAATGTTTAACAATTTTTTTGTAGAGACGAAGTCTTGCTATGTTGCCTAGCCTGGTCTTGAACTCCTGGGCTCAAGAGATCCTCCTGCCTTGACCTCCCAAAGCTCTGGGATTATAGGCATGAGCCATCACACCCATCCCTGGCATTTTAATCACATGTATTAATCATGTTACAATCACCTCTGGGTTTATCAAACCAATATTTAGTCATTTCAGAGTTACTGATTTCACTCATTAAAATTTTTCTTATTCAAAATCTGTCTGTAAAATGTTTGTCTGTTTTAGGCATTGGAATTCCATCTGAAGATATTCTCTATACCACTCTGGGAACGCTGATTAAAGAAAGGAAGATTTATCACACTGGAGAAGGATACTTCATAGTTACTCCTCAGACTTACTTCATTACAAATACAACCACCCAGGAAAATAAGAGAGTGCTGCCATCAGATGAAAGTCGCCTGATGACAGCTTCCATGACGTATCTGGTGAGCATGGAGAGCTGTGCAGAGTCAGCCCAAGAGAATGCTGCCCCCATATCCCACTGTCAGTCTTGCCAGTGTTTCCGGGACATGCACACTCAGAATGTTCAGGAACTACCAGTTGCTACAGAAGTGACTAGGAAGAGTCACAGAGGTCTTGGGGAATCTGTACCTTGGGTACAGAATGGGGCAGTTTCAGTGTCTGCGGAGCACCACATTTGTGAGAGCACCAAACCTTTACCATATACAAGAGATAAAGAAAAAGGCAAGAAGTTTGGTTTTAGTGTCTTATGGCGCAGCATATCTAGAAAGGAGAAGCCCAAAACAGAACACAGCAGTTTCTCTGCTCAGTTCCCACCTGAAGAATGGCCTGTCCGAGATGAAGATGACTTGGACAATATCCCTCGAGATGTTGAACATGAGATAATCAAACGAATTAACCCCATTTTGACTGTTGACAATTTAATCAAACACACCGTCCTAATGCAAAAATACGAAGAACAAAATAAATATAATAGCCAGGGCACTTCCACTGACGTGCTGACAATTGGGCATAAATATCCTTCAAAAGAGGGGGTTAAGAAGAGGCAGAGTCTGTCTGCAAAACCTCGAGGGCAGGGCCATTCTCGCAGGGATAGACACAAAGCCAGGAATCAGGGAAGTGAGCTTCAGCCAGGAAGCATTAGACTGGAGAAACACCCCAAGCTCCCTGCTACACAGCCTATCCCCAGAATTAAAAGCCCAAATGAAATGGTAGGTCAGAAACCACTTGGTGAGATGACAACAGTGCTAGGTTCCCATTTGATTTACAAAAAGCGAATCAGTAATCCTTTCCAGGGTTTGTCTCACCGAGGAAGCACAATATCCAAAGGACACAAAATTCAGAAGACCAGTGATCTGAAACCCAGCCAGACTGGACCAAAGGAAAAGCCTTTCCAAAGGCCTAGGTCCTTGGATTCCTCAAGAATCTTTGATGGTGAAGCCAAAGAGCCATACACTGAACAACCTAATGATAAAATGGAATCAGAATCCATTTACATAAATGACCCTACTGTCAAATCCATCAATGATGACTTCAGAGGTCACCTTTTCAATCACCCTCAACATAGTATGTTGCAAAATGACAGTAAATGCTGTCCCTTTTTGGATACCATGTTGAGATATGATGTGTATGGTGGAGAAAATGAGGTAATTCCGGAAGTCTTGAGGAAAAGTCATTCCCACTTTGACAAATTAGGGGAGATCAAAGAGACTCCGCATAGCCTGCCATCACGAGGTGCCTCCTTTTTAGACCGAACACCCTCTGCTTGTAGATTAGTGGATAACACAATACACCAGTTTCAAAATCTTGGCCTTTTGGATTACCCAGTTGGCGTGAACACTTTAAGACAACCTGAAAGACAAGACAGAGACTCAGAAGAAGTTTTGAGAAAAGGATTTGTCCAGGATGCAGAAACTATGAGCCTAGAAAATGAACGGCTTTCTAATGATGACCAGGCCTTGTATCAGAATGAAGTGGAAGATGATGATGGTGCCTGTAGTTCATTATATCTAGAGGAGGATGACATTTCTGAGAATGATGACTTATGTCAAATGCTGCCTGGCCACATTCAGTATTCTTTCACAGGTGGAAGCCAGGGAAATCATTTAGGAAAACAAAAAATAATTGAGAGATCTCTGACCAAGTACAACAGCACAATGGAGAGGGTTGAGCCTCAGGTGCTTAAAAGAAACGAATGCTGCAAACCCACTGGGCTGCATGCTACCCCAGGTGAAAGCCAAAAACCTAACCTTTCTGCTGAAAGTTGTGGCCTAAATTCAGGGGCCCGGTTTGGTTTTAACTACGAAGAAGAACCCAGTGTTGCTAAATGTGTACAGGCCTCAGCACCTGCTGATGAAAGAATCTTTGATTACTGTAGTGCAAGAAAAGCCAGTTTCGAAGCTGAAGTCATACAAGACTCTATTGGTGACACAGGAAAGAAGCCAGCTAGCTGGAGTCAGAGTCCTCAGAATCAGGAAATGAGAAAACATTTCCCACAAAAGTTCCAACTTTTCAACACTTCACATATGCCAGTCTTTACTCAGGATATCCAATATGAACACAGTCACTTGGAAGGGACAGAAAATCACAGCATGGCAGGAGATAGTGGAATAGATTCTCCACGGTAAGTCCACACAAAAGTGTCTGGTTTAGGCCGGGCGCGGTGGCTCACGCCTGTAATCCTAACACTTTGGGAGGCCAAGGCAGGTGGATCACGAGGTCAAGAGATCGAGACCATCCTGGCCAACATGGTGAAACCCCATCTCTACTACAAATACAACTGGGCGTGGTGGTGGGCTCCTGTAATCCCAGCTACTCAGGAGGCTGAGGCAGGAGAATCACTTGAACCCAGGAGGTGGAGGTTGTAGTGAGCTGAGACTGTGCCACTGCACTCCAGCCTGGCGACGGAGCAAGACTCTGTCTCAAAAAAAAAAAAAAAGAAAGTGTCTGATTAGCCACTGTTCTACAGGAATTATGAAAGTCAAGGGCATTTTGAGTTATCTAGTCAGAGACTACTTAATATCACACTTTTATAATGATACAATTCTGCCAGCTTTTATACCTTTACTGAATAAATTGTATAAAGTTACAATGAAATCTCTTATATAGTAGGATACAGTTTATTTATAATGTGAACCAAATGTCTGTCCCCACTACTCATAAATCTTCAATTATTTCTAAAAATAGAAATTTCTATAAGTCAAGCACTTTCTGAACTGAGGGTTGGAAGTTTTCACTTCTATTCCTGGCTCTACACAGGTTGAGAAAGGAATGTGGCTACTATTCTCTAAAATTTTCTTTTCTTTTCTTTTCTTTTTTTTGAGACGAAGTTTTTTCTTGTTTTTGTCACCCAGGCTGGAGTGCAATGGCGTGATCTCAGCTCACCACAACCTCCACCTCCTGGATTCAAGCGATTCTCCTGCCTCATTCTCCCGAGTATCTGGGATTACAGGCGTGTGTCACCACACCCAGCTAATTCTGTATTTTTAGTAGAGACGAGGTTTCTCCATGTTGGTCAGGCTGGTCTTGAACTCCCGACCTCAGGTGATCCACCCACTTTGGCCTCCCAAAGTGCTGGGATTACAGGTGTGAGCCACCGCCGGCCTAATGTTTTCTTTCTTTCTTTCTTTTTTTTTTTTGAGACAAAATTTTGCTCTGTCATCCAGGCTGGAGTGCAGTGGTGCAATCTCTGCTCACTGAAGCCTCCTCCTCCCAGGGTCAAGCAGTTCTCCCACTTTACCCTCCCAGGCAGCTGGGATCACAGCCATGCACCACCATGCCCAACTGATTTTTGTATTTTTTAGTAGAGATGGGGTTTTGCCATGTTGGCCAGGCTGGTCTTGAACTCCTGACCTCAAGTGATCCGCCCTCCTGAGCCTCCCAAAGTGTTGCAATTACAGGCATGAGCCCCCATGCCCGTCCTCCACTAATATTTTCCATGCCAATTTGTTTAAACGTTGTTTGGATTATAAAAGTAGTATAGCCATGATAGAACACTTAAGAAGTACTGAAAAGCACTTTTTCTTTTAAAATAGCTAACAATCTTACTGGGTAAAAAATATTTTTTAAAACACCTATACTTATTCTAACACACACACACATATTTTTTTTGAGATGGAGTTTTGCTCTTGTTGCCCAGGCTGGAGTACAATGGTGTGGTTTCAGCTCACTGCAACTTCCGCCTCCCGGGTTCAAGCAATTCTCCTGCCTCAGTCTCCCAAGTAGCTGGGATTACAGGTGCCCGCCACCGCGCCTGACTAATTTTTGTATTTTCAGTAGAGACAGGGTTCTACCATGTTGACCAGGCTGGTCTCGAACTCCTGACCTCAGGTGATCTGCCCGCCTTGGCCTCCCAAAGTGCTGGGATTACAGGCATGAGCCACTGTGCTTGGCATAACATCTAGATATTTTTTAAAAATCATTTTATATTTGGTGTATTTCTCTATAACACTTCAGTCCAAATGTATAGATCTATAGATTTTGTCTACTGGGCTTGTACTGAGTTAGTATTTTGCATGTTGCTTTTTAAAATTAATAGTCTATCATATCATGAACATTTTCCCTATGTTATTTAATAGTTTTTCAAAGGTCATTCTAAAATTTGGTTCATATCTTTGCCAGTATTTTTTTTTTTTGCTTCGAGACAGTGATTCACTCTGTCGCCCAGGGTGGAGTGCAGTGGTATAGTCACAGCTCACTGCAGCTTCAACTTCCCTGGGCTCGAGTGATCCTCCTACCTAAGTCTCCTGAGTACCTGAAACTACAGGCACATGCCACCATGCCTGACTAATTTTTTTTTTTTTTTTTTTTTTGAAGAGATGGGGTTTCTCCTTGTTGCTCAGGCTGGTTGGTCTCAAACTCCTGGGCTCAAGTGATCCACCTGCTTCGGCCTCCCAAAGGGCTGGGATTACAGGTGTAAGCCACTGAGCCTGGCTGGCCCTACACTATTTCCTATGCATTTGTAAGTTGCTCTGTTGTTGTTTTTTCTTTGAGACGGGGTTGCACTCTGTCACCCAGCTGGACTGCAATGACACAATCATAGCTCACTGCAGCCTAGACCTCCTGGGCTCAAGCCATCCCCCAACCTCAGCCTCTGGAGTAGCTTGGACTATAGGCACATGCTCCCATGCCCAGCTAATTTTTTGTAGAGATGAGGTTTCACAATGTTAGCCAGTCTGGTCTCAAACTCCTGGGCTCAAGGGATTCTCCTACTTCAGTCTCCCAAAGTACTGGGATTACAGGCATGACCCACCACACCGGCCATCAGGCTAATTAAAAAAGCTTTTTTGATCGCTTCTTGGCCTTTTGGCTAAGATCAAGTGTAAAAAAGTTTTTTTGTAGAGACAATATATTGCTATGTTGCCCAGGCTGGCCTCGAACTCCTGGATTCAACGATCCTCTTGCCTTGGCCTCCCAGTTTTGGGATTGTAGGCGTGAGCCACTGTACCAGGGCTTAATAAAAGTATTTTTAATAACAAATCATACAGAGCCATGGCTTTCTTTTTTCACGTAACTTATATTATCCTGTTATTGATAAATGTAGCTTAAGCTTTGGTGTTTGTTTGTTTGTTTTTTGAGATGTAGTTTGCTCTGTCACCCAGGCTGGAGTGCAGTGGCACGATCTCAGCTGACTGCAACCTCTGCCTCCTGGGTTCAAACAATTCTCATGCCTCAGTCTCCCAAATAGCTGGGATTACAGGCGTGCACCACCAGGCCCAGCTAATTTTTGTGTTTTTATTAGAGACAGGATTTCACCATGTTGTCCAGGCTGGTCTCGAACTCCTGACCTCAGGTGATCCACTCGTCTCAGCCTCCAGAGTGCTGGGATTACAAGCATGAGCCACTGCACCTGGCCTCAAGCCTTTTTCTTCTTGCCTCAGCCTCCCGAGTAGCTGGGACTACAGGCATGAGCCACCACGCCCAGCTACTTAGTGTGTGGGTTTTTTTTTTTTTTTCCTGTTACGTGGCTCTCTCTCCATAGATAGATAGATAGACAGATAGATAGACAGACAGACAGACAGACATACTATTATTTTCCTTTCTTTTTTCTTTTTTTAGAGACAAGGTCTCACACTGTTGCCCAGGATAGAGTACAGTGGTTCAATCAGGGCTCACTATAGCCTTGACCTCCTGGTCTCAAGCAAATCAGCCTCCTGTGTAGCTGGGACCACAGACATGCACCACCACACCCAGCTGCTGCTGCTTCTTACTATTTTGTACGAATGAGGTCTCACTATGTTGTCCAGGCTGGTCTCAAACTCCTGGGCTCAAACAGTTCTCCTATCTTGGCCTCTCAAAGTGCTAGGGTTGTAGGCATGAGCCACTGTGCCCAGCCTGTTTTCCTTTCTTTGACATTTAGATCATTCCCAATTTTTTGTTATTAATAAATCAACCTGTAGTGAGTTATTTTTACATAAAAAGGTTTGTGGGCATTTCTGAGTTTTTTCTTAGGATATGTTCCTAGAAATCTACATTTTAATAACATATTACTTCTTTATTGGGGGTACAAGATCTTTTCTTTCTTTCTTTTTTTTTTTTTTGAGATGGAGTCTCGCTCTGTTGCCCAGGCTGGAGTGTAGTGGGTGTGATCTTGGCTCAGTGCAACTTCTGCATCATGGGTTCAAGAGATTCTCATGCTTCAGTCTCACGAGTAGCTGAGATTACAGGTGTGCACCACCATGCCTAGCTAATTTTTGTATTTTTAGTAGAGACAGGGTTTCACCATGTCGGCCAGGCTAGTCTCAAACTCCTTGCCTCAAGTGATCCGCCTGCTTTGGCCTCCTGAAGTGCTGAGATTACAGTCATGAGCCACTGCGCCCACCCTACCAAACAGTATTGTGTTAGCTGAAGCAAGACATATGTGTTAGATAATGGACTGATATAGCTTATACCTCCTAGAAAAGAATGTTGTATATTAAAAATATAATAATTTGCTTTTCTCTTCCATACAATTTCTCATAAAAGTAACAAATTTCACAGGAAGATATTGGCCACTTCAGATGTATGTAAGTTTTTCAGGGAACTTACTGTTTCTGACTAGAATATACTTGATACTGGATTAGAGAACAGACGTTGTTCAGAAAATATAAACTTCTTGGAAGGCAGCTGTCAAATAATTGAGGTGCTATTGTGAAGCCTTTAAAATGTAAACAGCACTTTGGATTTTGAAAAGTTAACTTATTTGATAAGTGTACCTTCGTATTAGTAAATGTACTACTTCAAAGTATCAAATGAAAGTATAATGCCTTGGTTAGAAATTCAAGTTCCCTTTGAAGCCAATAATTCTGTTATTTTTAATATCTTTAGGACACAGAGTCTGGGATCTAATAATTCAGTCATTTTGAATGGACTAAAAAGAAGACAGAATTTTCTGCAAAACGTTGAAGGCACAAAGAACAGTCAACCACTCACATCCAATTCCTTACTACCGCTAACTCCAGTCATAAATGTTTAATTTTCTTTTGGAAACCTATTTTTTTCTTTGTAAAAAGGTAGAGCATTACTACATAATCTTTCAATCACATAAGAATTGAGTATATAATTGTCTAAAGGCAAGCATATCTATGCTATTAACCACATTACATATTTTGTTCTAATTACTGGCTTTTTTTCCTTTTTTGGTATCTTAAGGCTTTTGGAAACTTATTTTACTATCCATTTATTGGGAGTATATAGATTATTTTCAATTAAAAAGTGGAATTATTGGTCCCCTTCCAATTGTAATTAACTTGAATTTTTATACATTCTCAAATATATAAAATGTTAATTTACTTCCTGTAGTGAGTTTTTTTTTTTTTTAACCTACACTAATATTGAGTTCTAAGCTAAGTGGATCTCACCAGATTTCAACACAAAATCAGAAAACAGTGTGTGTTGAAGCAGTGTCTGTTGCAAGAAAACAGTGTCTGCTGCAAGGCAGCAGTATTTGTTGCTGCTTCTATGCAACCCTAACTCTTTATCATTACCAAGAAATAATTTACATAAATGTGTTGGCTACTCTGCAACAAGAATTCCTTTAATCATTGCTGCCCAGGGTCTTCTCTTTGACCAGCTTGGACATGAACAAATTTTTCCCAATGTGACTGACAATGTCAAAAATTCCTGTGGCAATAGGCATCTGACTGTACTACTATTCCTCTGGTTCCTCCCTATACATTTCAGGACTTCTTTTTGAGACGGAGTCTTGCTTTGTTGCCCAGGCTGGAATGCAGTGACACAATCTCGGCTCACTGCAACTTCTGCCTCCCAGGTTCAAGTGATTCTCCTGCCTCAGCCTCCCCAGTAGCTGGGACTACAGGCGCGTGCCACCATGCCCAGCTAATTTTTTGTATTTTTAGTAGAGACAGGGTTTCACCATGTTAGCCAGGATAGTCTCGATCTCCTGACCTCGTGATCCACCCGCCTCAGCCTCTTAAAGTGTTGGGATTACAGGCATGAGCCAACGCACCTGGCGCAGGCCTTCTTTATAGATGGCAGTGAGAAGTCAGATGGTGGAGATAGAAGGGAAGCAGAATGGTTACTGAATGGCTTGGGAGTAAAAGAGAAGTTCTGAATGAGAGGTTTAGAGAAAGGTGGAAGGAGTCTGGTAGACATTTAGCAATTCATCTGCATTTTGGTCCATTTCCACTCATGGTAAGACCTAGAATTTTCTCTGTTAAGCCTTTTCAGACCAAGTAGTGGAATGGTCAATTCTTGGGTTTGGGGAACATGGAGCAATCAAGACTGGTTTCAGCATGTCGAGAAGATGATAGTGCTGATTTATGGTGGAGGGAATGTTTTTTCTTTTTTTTTCTTCTCTTTCTTTTCTTTTTTTTTTTTTTTTTTTTTGAGATAGAATCTTGCACTGTCACCAGGGCTGCAGTGCAATGGCGTAATCTTGGTTTAATGCAACCTCCTCCTCCCAGGTTCAAGCAGTTCTCCTGTCTCAGCCTCCTGAGTAGCTGGGATTACAGGTGTGCACCACCACGCCCAGCTAATTTTTTGTATTTTTAGTAGAGATGGGGTTTCACTATGTTGGCCAGGCTAGTTTCGAACTCCTGACCTCGTGATTCGCCTGCCTCGTCTTCCAAGGTGCTGGAATTACAGGCGTGAATGATTGAATAATTGGAGAGTGTCTCTTTCTGACTCTCACCATAGTGACAACAATGAAGTCCAGAGAGATGCCCAGCACTGGAGAACTTTGTGCAGTCCCTGTGGAAGAGCAAATGACATTCACTGCTCTCTTTTGCAGTGGTCAGACCACTCACTCTTGACTACTGGTTTTCAGTGGACCCCAATTGACTGACATACCATTGCATTCTGACAAGATTAATTGTTGGCACAACGACAGTGTAAACCCTGCTGCAAGTACCAAGAGAGGTGGGTAATCTGGTATAGAAAAGACTTGTAGGGGAAGTAGAGGTGAGAGTATTGTTTTAGGGGGCCTTACAGCATGGAATCACCACCAGTGAATGGAGGTTAAGAGAAATATTTTAACAATGAAAAAAATTTTTTTTGAGACAGGGTCTCTGTCACTCAGGCTGGAGTACAGTGGACTAATTACAGCACACTGCAGCCTTGACCTCTCGGACTTAAGTGATCCTCCCACTTTACCCCCCGAGTAGCTGGGACTATAGGCGTAAGCCACCAGGCTTGTCTAATTTTATTATTTGTAGAGACAGGATCTCACTATGTTGGCCAGGCTGGTCTTGAACTCCTGTCCTCAAGCAATCCTCCCACCTGGGCCTCCCAAAGTGCTGGAATTACAGGTGTGAGCCACTGTGCCTGGCAGAATTTTCTATTAGACAAAAGCTGTCTGAAGATGAAGTAGGCAGCTTTGGAAAAGAATGAATTTCCCATTGTTTAGGGCATTCGAGCAGAGGCTTGGCGATCCCTTTACTGATATGTTGCAGAGCAATTTCCAGAACTTAGTTTAACTGGCTAAACTAAGTAGCAGGGACTACAGGCGCATGCCACCATGCCCAGCTAATTTTTGTATTTTTAGTAGAGACGGGGTTTCACCATGTTGGCCAGGATGGTCCTGATCTCTTGACCTCATGATCCGTTGCCTCGGCCTTCCAAGGTGCTGGGATTACAGACATGAGCCACCGCACCCGGCCAATTTTTGTATTTTTAGTAGAGATGGGGTTTCACCATGTTGGCCAGGCTGGTCTTGAACTCCTGCCCCTGGCTGGCTGAACTATATGATTTTGAAGGATGCTTCCAACTGTAAGGTGTTTTATTTGTTTTTTTAGGAGATGGGGTTTTGCCATGTTGTACAACTAATGAAGTCCATCTAATTTTGCCACTGGATGCATTATGACACTCTGCCTGTTTTAAATGAATGTATTAAATGAATCAAGCTCATTATGAAACCAGTAAAATTTTCTCCTACGAAACTTATCATATAACACACACATTAAAGATGGGAATATATGCGATTAAATTGTTTGGGAGATTATTCTCTAAAATAGGTGACCTGCATTTTTCTCCCCAGTAATAACTGCTTTTTGTGGCAACTTTATTGATTTATCTTTCCTAATGCAGTCTATTCTATAATGAGAAAACTGTTGTCTTGAGGCAGCTTAATGATCTGAGCTTAGGAGTCAGACACAAGTTTGAATTCCAATTCCAAATCCTTCATAGCTGTGTGATGGAACAAGTCACCAGATTCCTCTGAATTGGTTTTCTCGTCTGTAAAAGGGAGATAGTAATGATGTCTCCCTTACGGGATTGTGGTGAGGCTTGGGGATGATCTATCAAAAGTGCCCAATGTAGGCCTGAGCAACCCCACTGCGGGCACGGCTGTGGAATGGCTTCAGGTCTTAAAAAAAAAGTGCCCAGCCGGGCACGGTGGCTTAAGCCTGTAATCCCAGCACTTTGGGAGGCCGAGACGGGTGGATCACGAGGTCAGGAGATCAAGACCATCCTGGCTAACAAGGTGAAACCCCGTCTCTACTAAAATACAAAAAACTAGCTGGGCGAGGTGGCGCGCGCCTGTAGTCCAGGCTACTCGGGAGGCTGAGCCAGGAGAATGGCGTAAACCTGGGAGGCGGAGCTTGCAGTGAGCTGAGATCCAGCCACTGCACTCCAGCCTGGGTGACAGAGCGAGACTCCGTCTCAAAAAAAAAGAAGTGCCCAATGCAGGAGGTACCTAATATTATTATACATATATATGCATGTATTTTAATATATTTTATAGTAACAAAACTTGCTTCGTAGGTAAATACATGACCCACTATACAGGTCCCCTGTTTTTGTCAGGTTGTCTGGAATTCCTCCATTACAGATTTAGTCCTTTGGGAAGGTTATAGGATGTATCTGCCATCAAAATCCAGGTATGCCACGGGGAGGTATTATGCCTTTAACAAGTTTTCAGTTGATAGCTTATAAGTAGGAATAAAATATGCAAAATATGGGCTTATTGCAGACATTCATACAACATTCATTCTCTCTCATCTGAGATTTCAGACTCCTAGGAATCCCTGGCATAGCTAGGTTTTTTGCAAAGTATTTTCATTATTTCAAAAATCCTAATAGAAATTGTACTCATTTCCTTTGCCTTACTCTAACTCCTTGCTAGCTAAAAGATCGTTTCTCTACAAACAGTGGAAATTACACCAGCTCAGTAATGCCACACTATCCCATGTTGGTGTGGCGGTTAAACTGCATTTGTACCTTATTCATAGATTAGAATAATGATCATGGATCAATTATCCCTAAATACAATTTATCAGACAAAATGTTACAAAATTTCAAATCTTCCTTTTTTTTTTTTTTGACACAGAGTCCCTCTGTGTTGCCCAAGCTGGAATGCAATGGCATAATCTCAGCTCACTGCAACCTCCTGTTCAAGCGATTCTCCTGCCTCAGCCTCCCGAGTAGCAGGGACTACAGGCGCATGCCACCATGCCCAGCTAATTTTTGTATTTTTAGTAGAGACGGGGTTTCACCATGTTGGCCAGGATGGTCCTGATCTCTTGACCTCATGATCCGTTGCCTCGGCCTTCCAAGGTGCTGGGATTACAGACATGAGCCACCACACCCGGCCAATTTTTGTATTTTTAGTAGAGATGGGGTTTCACCATGTTGGCCAGGCTGGTCTTGAACTCCTGCCCCTGTCCTCAGATGATCTACCTGCCACGGCCTCCCAAAGTGCTGGGAATACAGGTGTGAGCCACCATACTTGGCCCAAATCTTTTTTCTTGTTTCCTTTATTTTTTATTTTTATTTATTTATTTATTTGAGATGAAGTCTCACTCTGTCACCCCTGTCCTCAGGTGATCCGCCCACCTTGGCCTCCCAAAGTGCTGGGATTATAGGGGTTAGCCACCATGCCTGGCCCCAGATCTTTTTTCATGTAGCAGTGCGCACACATGCACATGCGTGCGCGCACACACACACACACACACCCTAAACCAAAATGTCAAGTCTATGAGGAAGAGCAATGGAAAGAACCTGTAGAAGGGAAAAGATTGGGAACCATGGCATTTTGACAACCTATCTACAGCTACTAAGGCTTTTTGGGTGTTGGGAAAACAGGCTATTGCTTAACAGATGAGGAAGAGAGACACGAATGTCATGAAACAAGAATGGGGGCATCAAAGAGAAATTCATGATTACTTTGCTGGTGTGTTACAGGACTTTCTCCCCTTTGAAACCTTAGCAACATTTTTTCCTCTTTAGCACAAGCAGCTTCCAAACATTACTTGGATAATGGTGCCCTCTTCTGGGAAGACTGATATGACTCTGAAACCCTCTCTCCTACTACTTGGTTCAAAACATCCAGAAAGTAATTGACTACAGAAACAATGAGACTAAAGGTTAAACACTTAAAAAATCATTTAAAAGTCTGAATTTAGGCGCTAGATACATGCATAAATGTACATATGATAATGTGCTCAAAGATGTCTCTTTTCCAATGCTGTCAAAACCTCAAGCTAATGTAAGCACCTCTGTACCTCAGTTCCATGGTGCTGTTATATCAGCGGATCTAATTTCCTGTGCTACCAGCATTACTCTCCTCACTTTACTAGCAAGATTTTAGAACTGACTTGGTTTAGGTCCCATGGCAATGGGAAAAATACCCTCCTCCTTCCCTCCTATTCTCTTTGCCTTTACTTTCTTTCTGCTTTTCCACACTCTACACTTATTTTGTGACCCCAGTGTGTCTTAAATCAGTTTTTAACTGCCCCTTAAACTATTTCCATGTCACAGCATTTTAAAATGATGGTTCATGACAAAGCTGCTGGGGATAAAGTAAAAGGTTCAATTCCTTTTGTCACATAAGATTGATGTGCAGATGCAAAATGGTTATTTGATTAATTTTACCTTCAACTCTACAGAGTAAAACTAATCTAGCCCTGTAGTTCTAAAAAGATTAGAGAGAGGCAAGTTTGGAAATAGTCATCATATATGTGTGTGTGTGTATGTATGTTTTTTTTTTTTTTTTTTGACACGGAATTTCTTGTTGCCCAGGCTGGAGTGCAAATGGCTTGATCTCGGCTTACCGCAATCTCTACCTCCAAGGTTCAAGCGATTCTCCTGCCTCAGCCTCCAGAGTAGCTGGGATTACAGGCATGTGCCACCATGCCTGGCTAATTTCCTATTTTTAGTAGAGACAGGGTTTCTCCATGTTGGTCAGGCTAGTCTTGGAACTCCCGACCTCAGGTGATCCGCCCGCCCTGGCCTCCCAAAGTGCTGGATTACAGGCGTGAGCCACCGCGCCCGGCCCTTTTCTTTTTATATCTTAATGGTCAGTTTAAACAAGCTGAGGCAAAGGGCAAGGGAAATCTTTATAGGACCTTGTAACAGTAGTAGCAATTGAAGCACCCACTCTTAAGTGTTGTAAAAGAAAGTATATTAGTACTCTGGTAAGATGTTTGGAAAATAAAGATGTTCTAATAAGACTGTATCTTGAATTATTGTGCATTTTAATTATTCATGCACAGTATGCCTCCCCCAACCCCAAATCTCATTAGACACAAACTCTTGGGATTACAGGCAAGCTGGGATTACAGGCATGCGCCACTATGGCCGGCTAATTTTGTATTTTTAGTAGAGACGGGGTTTCTCCATGTTGGTCAGGCTGGTCTCAAACTCCTGACCTCAGTTAATCCACCCACCTTGGCCTCCCAAAGTGCTGGGATTACAGGCGTGAGCCACGGTGCCCGGCCTACACTGTGTTTTTATGCACATCATTATACCCTGTTGTAGGGCTATAAAGATCCTACTATGGTAGAATTGGCAGTAGGTTGAGGGATTAGGACAAAAGGATGTAGAAAACCGCAGATCTAGAGATGCATAGCTATTCTCATAATAACCTAGGAAGAGAGGTACGTTTCTCCATCATCAATAGCTGAACACTCCTTCTGCTTGTAAGTATTGAATACACAAAGTTACAGGCAAACATATAGCCCTTGCCTTCAGGCCAAGCCGTAGTTATGCAGAAGGCTTGAAAAAATCACAGATTTAACATTTCTGGTTCCAGCTGTTCAGGACCAATTCCCAAACTCCACATGTAACAATTTGTAATTTTGCTAGGACACAGTTTGATGCTTAGGTTTTAAGGCTGGTGTGCCAGACGTTATCAAGAGGTTTATGAGTAGCCCTATGTCTCCATTGGGTAGAGTAGCTGGGTCGCAAGGATCATGAAGAGATGAGGAACTGACTGTGAAAAGGCAACTAGCTAGCCTCGGTGATAGTAAGCAAAGGTATACAAACACACTAAGGAAGTTACCATTTGTATTGTCAAAGGTTTCAGTTTTGTGTAAGGTTGTGATTCACGGGGAATTAATCCCCATCACTAAAATTGAATCCTTTTTCATTCGCTGCAAATAGATATTCTGTGGAAGACATTTTGGCTTTTCTCGCTAGCAGAAAATGTGAGGCTTCCTCAGGTTTTTCCTGTTCATTGTTTCATGGGAGCATCTTCCCCAAAACATTGCAAAACTCAGAAGTTTTCAGGTTGATGTGGCAGAGAAAGCACTGATCTCGGCTTCAGGAGCTAAATTTTCTAGTCCTGACTGTGCCACTAACAGACTGTGGGACTTCAGACAAATACATTCCTTTCTCGGGTTTCTTCTTATGTCAAACGGACAGCGAGAAAAGGATCACAATGAACCAGGGACCAACTTCACGATTAAAACTTAAGACTTCAGGGACGGACATCTGTCCGTTCCCGGCTACACCTCCGGCCCATCTGGCCCACCGCTAACTGCGCAAACACCCTCTCCACCGTCGCCAGGCCCATGGCCTCGCGCGAAGCCGTTGGTCGTTAACATCTCCCCCACAATGGGCGGGGCGGAGGGGTTCAGCTTCCGGAGGCAAATAGCGAGGGGGCGCGTGGCGGTGCCCACTGGCGTCAGCGAGGGCCTGCCCCCGCACCCGCCCACCGCGCGCTGGACCGTGTCTACCCACGTCGAAGGGCTTCCCAGCCCCAGCAGTGCCCTAGCAGTGAACACTGGGAACCCCCAAGAGGCTCTGCGCGGCAGAGGAGACCAGTTCAGAGTGGGGGAGGGGAAGCTAAACCGAACTATTTATACTAATCGTGCGTGCTTCCTTTGTGAAGATTGGCCAGGGCTTTACTCTAGTAACCAATCACTTCATAACAAGGGTGGGACAGTTGAGATCTCTCACACACATTGGTTGAGAGGTTGCGGCGCAATGGAAGGATTTAAATCGAGAGTATCCGGGATTATTTTTTCCCCCCGTGCGGTGGGTGTCCCGGAAGTGGCGCACGTCCAAGGCCGGGCGGCCGCGCTGCCCCCGCTTCCTTTCGCGCTGTCGCTGCCCTTAGGTGGTTGTGGCCACTGTGCCCGGAGGGAGGCGGTGGTGGCCAGTAATGCCTGGGAAACTCCTCTGGGGGGACATTATGGAGCTGGAAGCACCCTTGGAGGAGCCCGAGAGCCAGAAGGAGAGGCAGAAGTTGCGCTGAGCATGGGCCGCGCTTCCTTTTGGGCTGCGCCTGCTTGGGCGGGGAGGGGAACTGTCTGTCCCTGATGATGGCCTGTCAGAACCGGGCCGGAGCATCCGAGGGCCTCCCTTCGCGCCACCCTCGGCTCTCTGAGGTCGCTCAGGGACCGTTTCCACCTCCACACTCCCGACCTGGAGAAAGATGGCCCTGGGCTTTGGGCCTCCCCGCCGCGTGGCCCCTCAGCCGTTCCCGTTGGCGCCTGAATCTCAGAGATGGGCAGACTCAAGCTCGCATCACCGTGGAATCTGTTCTTTCTCTCCATAAGCAGTGACGCCTGTCATTTCGTTCTCACTGGCCGTCTTAGAAGATGATTAAGAAAAAATGATTGCTTTGAATATGTGTTGCTTCTGTCACCCTGTCCCCTGTGCAAGAATCCTGGGGAAAGCGATCTTAGGTTTACAAACCTCAATAACTATAGAGGCTTAAGGAAAAGTGTGACAGTGAGCCTTGCCAGGATTTGTCAGTGATGGAGATCGTGTGGGTTGCATTATTAATAGCTTTTACGGTCAGTATTTTCATTCAATCCGCAGGTGTTTATTGAACCTAATTTGTACCATACTCTTTGCTGAGCACCAAGGAGGTTAAACTGAATAAGTAAAGAAATAGTCCCTGCTCTCAAGGAGCCTGTAGAGGAGTTGTAGTCTTTCCTCCTCCCACCCCCATGGCCTCCAAAAAAAAAAAAAAAATAGGAAAAGGAAAAAACATCCTGAAACACTAAGAGGATCACAAGGTGCTGAAAAATGCCCAGGTAAAATTATTACTGGAGACACTTGACCTGGAAAAAAAAAATCAGCTGAAGAGGCTAAGGTGGCAGTATTCGGGGGCTGACATTCAAAGAATGAGACTTATTTTGTATAGCCTTAGAAAGCAGAATCTACCTCTCTGACCTTATCACTAAGGTAAACTTGCCATTCCAGCTAACACTTTTCTTTATTGTGCTAAAATATACGTAACATTTATCATTTTAACCATTTTTAAGTATATAGCTCTGTGACTTTAAGTATATTTACATCGTTTTGCAGCTGTCACCGCCATCCATCTCCAGAACTTTTCATTGTCCCAGACTGAAACTCTGTGCCCATTAAACACTCACTTCTCATTTCTCTCTCCTTCCACTCCCGGCAACCACCATTCTACTTTCGCTCTGTGAATTTGACTACTGAAGGTACCTAGAGTGTAAGCAGAAAACCAAGCAGGTATTTTTAAAAAGGCTTCTTTTGAAATTCTTATGTTTTGCATCCAAATCCTGTCCACCCGTCAAGGCCTAGTTTATGTCTTTCCTAACAACCCTAGTTTACAGTTACCTAGTTTCAGTGGCTATCTTTATCATTTGATTGACATTTATTATGCATTTCTATGTAAAATTAGTTCATTTTTCCTATATTATGCCACATATTTCTGAAAAGTTCTTGAGGAAAATGACCAAATCTTTGTCCATCCTTATGTTTCACTATATTGTTGTAAATTGGTGGCTTTCACATTGTAAATTCTCCAGAAATACGTGTTGACAGCCCTTTAACTATGAAAGATAACCAGAGATTTGGAAACGGATTGGAATACCAGCTAAAAGAAATGGAGCATTAGAATACTGGTCTGGTGGCTAGCCGCAGTGGCTTATGCCTGTAATCCTAGCACTTTGGAACACTAAGATGGGAGGATTGCGTGAGCCTAGGAGTTTAGGTAGAGTTTTGTAGAAACCCTGTCTCTACAAAAAATGAAAAAATTAACCAGGCTCGGTGGCTCATGCCTGTAATCCCAGCACTTTGGGAGGCTGAGGCAGGCGGATCACCTGAGGTCAGGAGTTCAAGACCAGCCTGGCCAACATGGTGAAACCTTGTCTCTACTAAAAATGTAAAAATTAGGCCGGACGTGGTGGCTCTTTCCTGTAATCTCAGCACTTTGGGAGGTTGAGGTGGGTGGATCATGAGGTCAGGAGATCGAGACCATCCTGGCCAGCATGGTGAAACCCCATCTCTACTAAAAATACCAAAAAAGGCCAGGTGCAATGGCTCACGTCTGTAATCCCAGCATTTTGGGAGACTGCGGCAGGTGGATCACCTGAGGTCAGGAGTTTGAGACCAGCCTGAGCAACATGGTGACACCCTGTCTCTACTAAAAATACAAAAATTAGCCGGGCGTGGTGGCAGGCGCCTGTAATCCCAGCTGCTCAGGAGGCTGAGGCAAGAGAATCACATGAACCTGGGAGGCTGAGGTTGCAGTGAGTGGAAATTGCGCCACTGGACTCCAGCCTGGGTGACACAGCCAGACTCCATCTCAAAAAAAAAAAACCAACCCCAAAATTAACTGGGTGTGGTGGTGTGTGCCTGTAATCCCAGCTACTCGGGAGGCTGAGGTATAAGAATTGCTTGAACCCGGGAGGCAGCGGTTGCAGTGAGCCAAGATCCCACCATTGCACTCCATCCTGGGCGACAGAGCAAGACTCTGTCTCAAAAAAAAAAAAAAAAAAAATTAGCCAGGCATGGTGGCAGGCGCCTGTTAATCCCATCTACTCGGGATGCTAAGACAGGAGAATCGCTTGAATCCAGGAGGCAGAGGTTGCAGAGAGCCATGATCACACCATTGCACTCCAGTCTGGGCAACAAAAGCGAAACTCTGTCTCAAGAAAGAAAAAAAAAACTAGCCGCCGTTGTAGCGCGTGCCTGTAGACTCAGCTACTCAGGAGGCTGAGGTGGGAGGATCACTTGAGCCAGGGAGGTTGAGGCTACAGTGAACCATGATTGAGCCACTGCACTCCAGCCTGGGAGATGGAGTAAGACCTGTCTCAGAAAACAAAATAAAACAAAAACGAATAGTGGTCTGGTATTGAGATGAAGATAACTTTGGTTTGGATGTGTTGAGATATGGAGCTGGTCCTTAGATTCTTAGAATTGGAATGTAGGTGAGGAAGGGAGTCTGGAAGTACGTGTTGAGCCATGAAAATAGTAATAAAAGTGAACATAGAGAACAGATACTCAAGGAGCATCCACTGGAGGAGGAAGGAGAGGAACATTGAAGAAGATATGTGGTAGAGGTAAGAAGATAGAGGTAAGAAGGGAATATAAAGTGTAACTGAAACCAAGAAAACGGAGAGTGCCAAGCATTGTGGGTCTAAAGTGGAATAATATATTTAATCACCTTGAGATGTTACTGGGCTTGGACCGAGAGGTTTCACTTTGCCTTGCTTCAACTTCTCCCTGAAGTGCAGGGCCCAGGAGCTATTCAAGCCCCAAGGCTGACTCTATAAATAATCTTGTTTTTCTGTAGAACCTATTGGTTTGGAAAGATATGGGCTAGTGCAGTTAACTGTAGATCAATCAGATGATGTAATGTGTAACTGCAAAACATTTTCACAAATATTGTTCAGTTCTCACAGCAATTCCAATTTTATGGATGAGAAAATTATATGTGAAAGAACTCTAAAAGTTGCGTAAGTTATGGTGAACATTTTGGTGGTGGTAGTTTTTACTGTCACTAGTCACTGCTATCTGTTTTGAACATTTGACCGGGTAATTCATTTTTTTGAGAGTGGCTGAGATTACAGGCGTGTGCCACAACACGCAGCTAATTTTTGTATTTTTAGTAGAGATGGGGTTTCACCATGTTGGCCAGGCTGGTCTCGAACTCCTGACCGCTGGTGATCCACCCAACCTCTGCCTCCCAAAGTGCTGGGATTATAGGCGTGAGCCACCGCAGCTAGCCACCAGGCTAAAGTCCTAAATTCCCAAATCCTTTCTTGTGTTCTGTAAATATCACAACACTGACCAGTAGTTTGGCATTTTAAAATTGAAGTTGCAGAATAGTGCTTTTTTTTTTTTTTTTTAACTAAATTAAAAAAGTAAAAAAAAATTCCAGGGATTACTGTCCTTCCATGGAGGTATAACAATTGGACTTCTGTATGAATTATATAGTTTTGTTTCGTTTTCCTTTAACCTGTGAATTGTCAAAGTGCAGGGAGGAAGTATAATGTGAAAGAGAATGGGCTTTCAAGTCAGGCAGTGCTAGATTCAATTTCTAGTACTTAGAGCTGCGGGAAATCCCACATGTGGATCTTTGGCAAGTTGCTTAACCTCTTAAGCTTCTGTTTCCTTGTCTATAAAATGGCAAAGGTGGCTGGGCGCAGTGGCTCTCGCCTGTAATCCCAGCACTTTGGGAGGCCGAAGCGGGTGGATCACCTGAGGTCAGGAGTTTGAGACCAGTCTGGCCAACGTGATGAAACCCCATCTCTACTGGTGGTGGTGTACGCCTGTTGTCCCAGCTACTTGGGAGGCTGAGAGGCAGGAGAATCACTTGAACCTGGGAGGCGGAGGTTGCAGTGAGCCAAGATTGCGCCACTGCCCTCCAGCCTGGGTGACAGAGCAAAACTCTGTCTCAAAAATAAATAAATAAAATGGCAAAGGTAATACAGGTTCACTATCCCTTATCCAAAATCCTTGGAACTAGTTGTATTTTGGAATTCAGAATTCTGGGGATTTTTAGAAGGATAACACCCAGGTAGGGTTTGGGGCCCAAAACCTGTAATCAAACACCTTAATATTAAATATGAGTAGTTATACTAAGTGGGATAAATAAAGACTATAAAGAGCCTCACATTAGTTCAAGTTAAATTTTGCCATCAAATGAATTCAGGTAAGGTTTTGCCTCCAAATAAGTTACAAAAAAACTTTCGGTTTTCAGAGCTTTATGGATATCGCAATTTCGGATAAGGGATTATGGACCTGTACTTCCCTTATAGGGTTGTTATGAAGATTTAAACAAGATAAGCTGAAAACACATTACACAGTGCTGGGTAGGTATTCAATAAGTATTAATTTTTTTCTCTTGGAAATGTTGCAAGTTTTTGTTTGTTTAGTATTTATAATTCTGGGGTTGTCTGTCTTTCCTTAAGGAGAAACCGTTTTAATTTTCCTTAAATCTTATGAAGGGATTAGAGAGGGGCTAGAGGATGAGCCTTGAGAATGCTAGGAATGGGATGAGAAAGATAGCAATAGTTGAGGCTTAGAGCTTGGCATTAGTAACCAGTCTGGATTTTTACCAGGTAGGTTTTCAAAGTAACTGTAGATTGAACTGAACTGGTGGGGGAGTCATACGCTAACTTCTCTAGAGTCTTAAAAGAAAACCTCTGACCATCTTGTCATTGCTACTTTCTTTGTTCACAGAGTGACAGAAGGAAGTCAAGGCACCATTATGACTCAGATGAGAAATCAGAAACAAGAGAAAATGGTGTTACAGATGACCTGGATGCTCCCAAGGCCAAAAAAACTAAAATGAAAGAGAAGCTAAATGGAGACACTGAAGAAGGATTTAATAGACTTTCAGATGAATTCTCTAAATCTCATAAGTCAAGAAGAAAAGATCTACCAAATGGAGATATTGATGAATATGAAAAAAAATCAAAGCGAGTATCATCCTTAGATAGTTCTACTCATAAATCAAGTGATAATAAACTAGAGGAGGTATGGATGCTTTTTATTTTGCATTTGACATTATACTTGAACTGTAGGTTGATTTTTTTAGGCTAATTATAATTGATTATATAATATTTCTTGATTAGTGTCTAGTACTTACTTTTAGTTACATTAGAGAGTCTGTACAGGTGAAGTCTGAGTCTTTTTTCCTTTGGCCCTTGTTTATTTCATTGTATGACTTTTTTCTTGGGGCCTGATGGGAGAAATAGTCAAATTTAAACCTTTTCTGTACATTTGGGTTCCTAAAGTTATTCTGAATTGCTTGATGGTCACCTACTTGAATTTCTTTTCTTTCTTTTTTCTTTTTTTATTTTTGAGTCAGAGGCTCACTCTGTTCCCCAGGCTGGAGTGAAATGGCACAATCTCGGCTCATGGCAACCTCTGCCTCCTGGGTTCAAGCGATTCTCCTGACTCAGCCTCTCAAGTTGCTGAGATTACAGGCACGCACCACCATTCCTGGCTAATTTTTGTATTTTTAGTAGAGATGGTGTTTCTCCATGTTGGTTAGGCTGGTCTTGAACTCCTGACCTCAAAGTGATCCACCTGCCTCGGCTCCCGAAAGTGCTGGGATTACAGGTGTGAGCCACTACCCCAGGCTGATAATTAGTAATTCTTTATATTCTTTAAATATGATAATTGCTGATACACATTTGAGCTTAATGCCTAATCTTTGGGGAGCATTGGGAAAAGATGTTGAATCCTTGTCTTATGACTTTTGACTTTTTTTTTTTAATTTGTGAATTTGCTGTTTGTCAGGAAGCACATGTGTTTGTTGATCTAAATAAGGTCCTTTAAATCTGTATTGCTAACAGTGGAATGTATGGCTTGCTTCTCGCTTTGGTGGGATTTTGCTTGGTAAAATCTGTATTATAATAGGTTTAACAGTTTATTATTTTGTTTAGATCACATGAGAGTTTAGGAATTCTACTTAAAGGAATTTATCCTAAGGAGATGATCAAGAGGTGTGCAGAGCTTTATGAATAAGTACTCTTATCACAGTAATATTGTTGATAATAGCAAATATTTAAACATCCTAAATGTCTGATAGTAGACAGTTGGTTTAAATAAAACATACAATAGTTATGTAATAGAATACAGTTATCCCAAAGGGTCTACAATAGAAAAGGTAGTCATTGTATCTTGTTAAAAGATAAAAATTGGATGGGCGCGGTGGCTCATGCTTGTAATCCCAGCACTTTGGGAGGCTGAGGCAGGTGGATCACCTGAGGTCAGGAGTTCCGAGACCATCCTGACCAACAGGGTGAAACCCCGTCTCTACTAAATACAGAAAAATTAGTTGGGTGTGGTGGCACATGCCTGTAATCCCAGCTACTTGGGAGGCTGAGGCAGGAGAATTGCTTGAACCTGGGAAGCGGAGGTTGCAGTGAGCCGAGATCGTACCACTGCATTCCAGCCTGGGCAACATGAGCGAAACTCCATCTCAAAAACAACAACAACAACAAAAAAAGATTATAAAATGGTATATACAGCGTGATTTTATTTCTATTTAAAAAATTTTATGTGCATAGAGTGAAGATTGGAGGAGTATGTTTCAAATGTGGCTTTAGCTGAGTGGATTATAAATAACTTAAATTTGTTTCTCTTTCCTCTGTAGTTATTAAAGTTTCTTTTCTTTTTTTTTTTTTTTTTTTTAGATGAGGTCTCACTCTGTCACCTAGGATGGAGTGCAATGGTGCGATCATGGCTCACTGCTACAGCCTCATCCTTCCTGGGCTCAGATGATCCTCTCACCTCAGCCTCCTGAGTAGCTGGGACTATAGGCATGTACCACCACGCCTGGCTAATTTGTGTATTTTTAGGAGAGATGATGTTTCATTCACTGTGTTGCCCAGACTGGTCTTGAACTCCTGGGCTTAAGTGATCCAGCCGCCTTGGCCTCCCAAAGTGCTGGGATTACAGATATAAACCACTGGGCCCTGCCAATTTCAAAAGTTTCTATGATGACAGTGTATTATTTATTTTTTGTTTGTTTGTTTTTGATAGAGACAGGGTCTCACTGTGTTGCCCAGACTAGTCTTGAACTCCTGGGCTTAAGTGATCCTAGCACCTTGGCCCCCCGAAGCACTGGAATTACAGGCATGAGCCACCCTGCCTGGCCAACAGTGTATTATTTTTGTCATTTTTTTTTAATCATAAAAAGGTAACAGCAGCCTTGAGGTTTGTTTAAATGGCATGCAATTTGAATTTGAAAGTATTTTTTATCTAATTCCAAGTTTGAAAATTGTTAGTGTATGTCTCTTTAAACACATGAACAGTAAAGCTGACTGGGTAGGCATACAGTTTTTGTTCTGTGTACACATTAGTGTACAAAGTTTTCAATAAATGTTAAATGATAATGTCATGCTAACTTGTATATATGTTAAAGAAATCTTCAAACTTACAGTAATTTTCTCTTGTATTAGCAACCTAAATAAAAATCTTTCAAAAGCTATAGAATAAATTAACTTATTTTCAGAAAAACTTTACATTCCTCATTATGTAATTTCTTTTAGCTTAGTTTATAGGCTTGTGTTAATCTTTATAATTTTGTCTACATCTGTATGATTTAGATTAATAAATAACCTTTTTGGCTGGGCATAGTGGCTCATGCTTGTAATCTCAGCAGTTTGGGAGGCCAAGGTGGGAGGATCTGTTTTTTTTTTTTTCCTTGAGATGGAGTTTCGCTCTTGTTGCCCCAGCTGGAGTGCAATGGCGCAGTCTCCCCTCACCACAACCTCCGCCTCCTGGGTTCAAGTGATTCTTCTGCCTCAGCCTCCCGAGTAGCTGAGATTACAGGCATGCGCCACCACACCTGGCTAATTTTGTATTTTTAGTAGAGACAGGGTTTCTCCATGTTGGTCAGGCTGGTCTTGAACTCCTAACCTCAGGTGATCCACCTGCCTTGGCCTCCGAAAGTGCTGGGATTACAGGCGCAAGCCACCGCACCTGGCCAAGAGGATCTCTTGAGGCCAAGAGTTTAAGACTAACCTGGGTAACATGGTGAGACACTGTCTCTACAAAAAATAAGAAAGTAAGTAAGCATGGTGGCGTGCGCCTGTGGTCCTGGCTGCTTGGGAGGCTGAGGTGGGAAGGGTTTGAGCCCAGAGGTTGCGGCCACAGTGAGCTGTGATGGTGCCACTGCACTCCAACCTGGGCAACAGAGTGGGACCCTGTCTCAAAAAAAAAAAAGAAAAAAAAGAGTGTTCCACTAGGTTTCCTTGTAAGTGAATCTGTACAAAATTAAAAACAGTAAATGAAGAAGTGTTGAATATAAAGTATATTATTTAGGCCATTGATTTCATTTTTACAGACCTTAACACGTGAACAGAAAGAAGGAGCCTTCTCCAATTTTCCTATTTCTGAAGAGACTATAAAGCTTCTGAAAGGTATGTGGTTTTGTTGTTGTTGTTGTTGTTGTTTTTGAGATGGAGCCTTGCTGTGTTGCCCAGGCTGGAGTGCAGTGGCGCGATCTTGGCTCACTGCAACCTCCGCCTCCTGGGTTCAAGTGATTCTCCTATCTCAGCCTCCTGAGTAGTTGGGATTACAGGCTCGTGCCACCACGCCCGGCTAATTTTTGTGTTTTTAGTAGAGACAGTGTTTCACCATGTTGGTCAGGCTGGTCTCGAACTCCTGACATTGTGATCTGTCCGCCTTGGGCTCCCAAAGTGCTGGGATTACAGGCGTGAGCCACCACGGCTGGCCCAAAGGTATGCAGTTTTAATGGATATGCAATTAAAAATCTATCACTAGATTTTGTAAAACTCTTGTGCCTTTTCTGACCAAAAGGAGAACATAAAAAGAATGGAGAAGTAGCTCTTCTTTAATTGCAGTTACTTTTACATCATCCTTTTCAATATTCTGACTTGTGTTTAGCTTTAAGATTTATATGCATTTGTCAAAAGTTTAGACTAATTTTTTAGTAATTCTTGTTTGTGGTAGGAATAGCTGTGTCACCAGGTGGTATGTCTTTAGGCAGATGTAGAAGAATCATGATTGTCATTTTCAAATGAATATATTTTTTCCTAATGCTAGTCGTAAAGAAGTATGTTAATTAAATCTCATTTTACAGGTCGAGGGGTAACATATCTCTTTCCTATTCAAGTTAAGACCTTTGGTCCTGTATATGAAGGAAAAGATTTAATAGCTCAAGCACGGACAGGAACAGGAAAGACATTCTCTTTTGCCATCCCCTTAATTGAAAGACTCCAAAGAAATCAAGAAACAATTAAAAAAAGCCGCTCACCAAAGGTAATCATTATAGGGGGTAAAAGCTTTAAATGTTACTCTAACAGCAAGGGAAAGAAAGTTATACCAGTCCTGAGTTGTAGTACCCCCAAGATAGAAAAGTTAACACTGTGTTATAAAGCAAAAATACGTTGTTTTTCACAAAAAGAAATTTCAAGCATAGTTAAAATGAAGTAGTTTTTGCATATGAATGTGATGTGAATGGATCCATAGATAACTTTTATAATTTCATGAATTACAAAGCCAGTATATCTTATTTACAGTTTATGTATTTATTTATTTATTTATTTATTTATTTTATTTTTTTTTTTTTTGAGATGGAGTCTCACTCTGTCGCCCAGGCTGGAGTGCAGTGGCCGGATCTCAGCTCACTGCAAGCTCCGCCTCCCGGGTTTACGCCATTCTCCTGCCTCAGCCTCCCGAGTAGCTGGGACTACAGGCGCCCGCCACCTCGCCCGGCTAGTTTTTTGTATTTTTTTTAGTAGAGACGGAGTTTCACCGTGTTAGCCAGGATGGTCTCGATCTCCTGACCTCGTGATCCACCCGTCTCGGCCTCCCAAAGTGCTGGGATTACAGGCTTGAGCCACCGCGCCCGGCCTACAGTTTATATATTTAGTTGAGCCTTTTCTTCTCTTTTTTTCAGTCCTGACCTTTGCTTTTAAACAAATGAATTTTCTAAAGAGGTGTTCATTTATTTGTCATTCAGTAAATGTTCAGCATCATTTATTTCAGTGTTGACTTTTTTTCCCTTTAGTATGGAATGCATCATGAATGTTCATGTCATCCTTGTGCAGGGGTCATGCTAATCTTCTCTGTGTCATTCCAATTTTAGTGTATGTGCTGCTGAAGTGAGTACACACAGATGGACTTTTTTTTTTTTTTGAGACGGAGTCTCGCTCTGTCACCTAGGCTGGAGTGCAGTGGCATGATGTTGGCTCACTGCAAGCTGTGCCTCCCGGGTTCACACCATTCTCCTGCCTCAGCCTCCCAAGTAACTGGGACTACAGGTGCCTGCCACCACGCCCGGCTCGTTTTTTGTATCTTTTAATAGAGACGGGGTTTCACCGTGTTAGCCAGGATGGTCTCCATCTCCTGACCCCGTGATCCACCCGCCTCGGCCTCCCAAAGTGCTGGGATTACAGGCGTGAGCCACCGCGCCCAGCCCAGATGGACTTTTTAAGAAGAGTATTATTGAAATGATATTGCTTGTTTATATATTATTGGGGTGCTAGACATCTGTCTTATTTTATAAATGTAAAATCAACCGACAGAGGGGTCTTGTAAAATGTAAGCCTAAAATTTGACCTAAAAAGCTGTGTGCACTTAAGGTTTGTAAAAGTGAAGAAAAAATCAGCATCATAATATGAATAGTTGTATGACTAAAAGTAATTTGTTCTTTGTAAGACAACTGAGTGGTATTATAAGAGCAAATTAACATATATAAATATAATTAAATCATAATAGTCTTAGATTAACTATCCCAAATCAGGTTGGCTGTATTGACTTACAGGATAAATCTTTTCGGAGAGTTATGTTTTTGGGGTGAAGTTAGGAAAAGACTGAAATAGGACATAGGATATAATCTCAACACTGCCTTTTTTTTTTTTTTTGAGGCGGAGACTCGCTCAGTCTCCCAGGCTGGAGTGCCTTAGTGGAATCTTGGCTCACTGCAGGCCCCGCCTCCTGGGTTCATGCCATTTTCCTGCCTCAGCCTCTGGAGTAGTTGGGAATACAGGCGCCATGCCTGGCTAATTTTTTGTATTTTTAGTAGAGACTGGGTTTCACCGTGTTAGCCAGGATGGTCTTGATCTGCTGACCTTGTGATCCGCCCGCCTCGGCCTCTCAAAGTGCTGGGATTACAGGTGTGAGCCACTGCGCCTGGCTTTTTTTTTTTTTTTTTTTAAAGACATGGTCTCACTCTGTTGCCCAGGATGAAGTACAGTGGGGTGATCATGGCTCACTGTAACCACGAACTCCTGGGCTCAAGCAATTCTCTCTTCCTCTCAGTCTCTCCAGTAGGTAGGACTACAGGCAGGTGCCACCACACCTGGCTAATTTTTTTTTTTTTTGTAGAGTTGGGGGTCTCACTGTGTAGTCCAGGCTGGTTTTGAACTCCTGGCCTCGAGTGATCCTTCCACCTTGGCCTCCCAAGGTGTTGGGATTACAGGCGTGAGCCTCCACACCTGGCCCCAAAGCTGCCTTAAAAAACTTTTGTATTAGAAAGATGTTACTGGAGATTCCAGCTCCACCATTTCTAGGTGTTTGATTTTGGGCAAGACTTTAATTCTCTGAGACACGAGTCTGTCATTTATGAAAATGGTGTAATAATGCCACTCATGGGTTTTTATGAGAATCAAATTAGATAATTCCTGTAAAGCATTAGTTCCTAGCACATGGTGAACATTCATTCGTTTATCAAACATTTTTGAGTTTCCTGTACTGTACCAGGCACTGTTTGAAGTGCAAGGAATACAGTAACCCAACCTGACATAAATTCCTGCCTTCATGGAGCTTACATTTTATCGGGTGAGATAGACAAGCGCAAATAAGTAAAATATCAGTATCTTGGGTGGTGTAAGTGCTGAGCAGAAATAATAAAGGGGCAGGAGGATATGAAAATGGGCTTGGAAACCTTACTGAAGAGACCTGAAGGAAGTAAGGGAGGATATAATAAATATACACCGCTGTTCTTGTTGCTATTTGTGTTGTATCTTTAAATACTATGACATTAATGTAGAGTTTCCTGGTTTTAAATGCACCTACAAAAAGTCTTCTCGGTTTTAATTCAGATATGTCTTTAGGAAAATATCTTTTTGTTTTTTAAACCTCTTGCTCAGGTACTTGTTTTGGCTCCAACAAGGGAACTGGCAAACCAAGTAGCCAAAGACTTCAAAGATATAACTAGGAAACTCAGTGTGGCGTGTTTTTATGGTGGAACATCATATCAAAGCCAAAGTGAGTAAATATGTATGATAGAAACACAAAGATGTATTTGGTACTTATATTTAAGTAAATAATGTGAAAGTGTGAATTTTACATATTGTTGGCATTTCTCTTCTCACAGTTAATCATATTCGAAATGGTATTGACATCTTGGTTGGAACCCCTGGTCGTATCAAAGACCATCTGCAGAGTGGCCGATTGGATCTTTCTAAACTGCGACATGTTGTGCTTGATGAAGTGGATCAAATGTTAGATTTAGGTTTTGCTGAACAAGTTGAAGATATTATTCACGAATCCTACAAAACTGGTATATTCTAATTCAAAATAAGCACATTAGCAATTATTCTTCGATCTTAAATGCAAACGAGTTTTTATTTAATAATTCTTATTGCAGTGTCCCCTGTGTTCTAACAAAACTAAAATAATTTGGTATCTGTTCTGTCCTTGAAAAAGAAAGTATGATAGCATCCTTTTAACTATTTTCTTAGCTTTCTATGCTTTATTCTGTTTTTTTTTTTTTTAAATAGTCAGTGGTTAGATTTACTAACTCATTTTATTGATTTTTTTGTTCATTGTTCCTTCTTAAATTCTCACCTTCCTTTTAGGTTCAGTTCTCTTCCTATTGTCCCCCAGTTTTGCAAGTTGAAAGTTTTAATAATTACAATGAAGTCTCTGTGTTAAAAATTCACCCCAAGTTTTAAATTTTTCATCATTTTTTTGAAGCTTGGGGGAATTTTTAAAAGCTGGCTACATCATGGGAAATTAAGAAAACATTTGAATTCTCTTTGTTTATTTAAGATTCTGAAGACAATCCTCAGACTTTACTTTTTTCTGCAACTTGCCCACAGTGGGTATACAAAGTTGCAAAAAAATACATGAAATCCAGATATGAGCAGGTTGACCTTGTTGGAAAAATGACTCAAAAGGCTGCAACTACTGTGGAAGTAAGTAGCTTTCTAGCATGATAGATTTTAGCTTTTAGTTGGTATTTACTTTTGACATTTGTTGAAGCTAAACTTAAGTTTTGGGTACCTCTTCAGGCCTAATCTTTCTTTTTTGATCTGAGTAAGATACCTATATAATTTTATAGTCTGAGACTGAGTAGCAGAATAGAATAAATAGAGGGAAAACAAGCACATGAATAGGCAAGTCCTAATAGGAAACACACAAGCAGCCATAGAGACAGATTTGAAGTGTTTCTTTCTCTCTTTAAAGCAGCTCAAAAAACAAAAACAAAAAACAACAAAATATTTACAACATGACAAGGCTATTTATATTGACTAGAAAAGAATAGTGTGGAGATAATTTGTTAAAGCTGAGGTGAAAAAAAGTTAGATCCTCATCCCATTCCCCCAAACCAAAAAAATTTCTCAAAGATTTGAAAAATTAAGCTGTAAAACAACTTAAAGCAGATGTAGGTGAATAAAGAGTTTTTTGATTTCAGGAGAGGGAATGCTTTTCTAACATACAAGTTGGGCGGGGCATGGTGGCTCATGCCTATAATCCCAGCACTTTGGGAGCCCAAGGTGGGCAGAGCACTTGAGGTCAGGAGTTTGAGACCAGCCTGGCCAATATGGTGAAACCCTGTCTCTACTAATAGAAAAATTAGCCGGCCTGGTGGTGGGTCCCTGTAGTCCCAGCTATTTGGGAGGCTGAGGCACGAAAATCACTTGAACTCGGGAGGTGGAGGTTGCAGTAAGCTGAGATTGCGCCACCGTACTCCAGCCTGGGTGACAGAGGGAGACCCTGTCTCAAAAAAAAAAGCCCAGAGAAGTCAGAGGAAGAATCCATGAGGGAAAAGGTTTATAATTTTGACTCCTTGAAAGTTAAACCAATGGTATGTTTAAAAAAAGAATTAGGGATGGGCATGGTGGCTCACGTGTGTAATCCCAGCATTTTGGGAGGCCAAGGCAGGCAGATCACAGGGTTAGGAGATCAAGACCATCCTAGCCAACATGGCGAAACCCTGTCTCTACTAAAAATACAACAATTAGCTGGGTGTGGTGACGCGCAACTAATCCCAGCAACTCGGGAGGCTGAGGCAGAATTGCTTGAACCCAGGAGGCGGAGGTTGCAGTGAGCCAAGATCGTGCCATTGCACTCCAGCCTGGTGATAGTGTGAGACAACATCTCAAAAAAAAAAAGTAATATTTACAGTATTTATGACAGTCAACTAGGTAACATATGTCATCTTTCTATTTAATAGATGCATATATATGTGTATGTAGGAAAGACTAGGTGACTAAGTGAATAGTAGTATCTGCAGAATGTAATGCAGTGGTTAAGAATTAGTGATAACCAAATTATGCAATGATGTGTACAAAAATTACACTATTTAAAAAAATACACAAAGTGCTAAATGGATTCCTTAGGCATTTATGTAAATATGCGAAAACAGGTTGAAAGAATAAGCATCAAATAATGATTACTTCTGGGAAAGGGAGTGCTGGATGGTCAAAAGAAGCTTTGTGGGCCGCGCATGGTAGCTCATGCCTGTAATGCCAGCACTTTGGGAGGCCAAGGCGGGTGGATCATGAGGTCAGGAGATGGAGACCAGTCTGGTCAACATAGTGAAACCCCATCTCTACTAAAAATACAAAAATTGGCTGGGCATGGTGGTGCATGCCTGTAGTACCAACTACTTGGGAGGCTAAGGTAGGAGAATTGCTGGAACCCAGGAGGTGGAGCTTGCAGTGAGCCGAGATTGTGCCACTGCACTCCAGCCTGGGCAACAGATTGAGACTCTGTCTCAAAAAAAAACAAGAGTAAAAAATAAGAAGCTTTGTATATTTTGTAATGGTTGAAAGTTTTGCAGTAAGAATGTAAAATGTACCAGTAAAAAAAGTTGATAAGGACATTTTCAAGCATATAAAATTGAATAGTAAATTGAATAGAAAGATTGAATAGTATGAAGAACATGATGTACCCATTACCTATTACTAGTCTTTAACAATGATCTTTTCTTCACCCCTGCATTTGAAACAATCCCAGTCATTTCATCTTCAAGTAATAGTATATTCTTCTAAAATGGTAACTAAGGACTCTTTAAAACCACAGTCATTATCACAGTAGAAGAAAAACAGTAATTTATTTATTTATTTTTGAGACGGAGTTTCACTCTTGTTGCCCAGGCTGGAGTGCAGTGGTGTGAGCTCAGCACACTGCAACCTCCGCCTCCCCAGTTCAAGCGATTCTCCTGCCTCAGCCTCCCGAGTAGCTGGGATTACAGGTGCCCACCACCACACCCGGCTAATTTTTTGTATTTTTAGTAGAGATGGGTGTTTCATGATGTTGGCCAGGATGGTCTCGAACTCATGACCTCAGTCTCCCAAAGTCCTAGGATTACAGGCATGAGCCACTGCGACTAGCATAGTAATTCTTATAATGTCATTAAATACCTAGTGTGCACATTGCCCTTGCTATCTTTTTTAAATAGTTTGTTTGAATCTGGATCCAAATAGAATTCTTACATTGCTACTGATTGATATGAGTCTTAAACATTTTATAATCTATAGTTCCTATTTTTTCTTTGCAATTTTCTGTTGAAAAAACTGATTTGTTGGTCAGGCGCGGTGGCTCAGCTATAATCCCAGCACCTTGGGAGGCTGAGGCCAGTAGATCACCTGAAGTCAGGAGTTCGAGACCAACCTGACTGATATGGTGAAACCCCATCTCTACTAAAAATACACAAATTAGCAAGGCACAGTGGCACGTGCCTGTAGTCCCAGCTACTTGGGAGGCTGAAAAAGGAGAATCGCTTGAACCCAGGAGCTGGAGGTTGCAGTGAGCTGACATCGTGCCTCTGAACTCCAGCCTGGGCGACAATGTGAGACTCCGTCTCAGAAAAAAACAATAACAACAGAAAAACTCATTTGTCTTGTGAGTTTCCCATAGTCTGTTTTGCTGATTTGCATCCCTGTGGTTTTTATTTTTATTTTATTTTTTTACTGTTAACACCACTCAAAGATGTGGTGGGTTTTCTTGTTTGTTTGTGTTGTGTTTTTGTTTTTGTTTTGAGACAGAGTCTTGCTCTTGTTGCCCAGGCTGCAGTGCAATGTAATTCTTTAATATCATTAAAAAATTAAAGCATAATCTCAGCTCACTGCAGCTTCCACCTCCCAGGTTCAAGTGATTCACCTGCCTCAACCACCTGAGTAGCTGGGACTACAGGCATGCGCCACCATGCCCGGCTAATTTTTGTATTTTTAGAAGAGATGTTGTTTTGCTACGTTGGCCAGGCTAGTCTGAAGTCCTTATCTCATGTGATCTGCCCGCCTCGGCCTCCCAAAGTGCTGGGATTACAGGCGTGAGCCACCATTCCCAGCCTCCATTCCCTCCTTTCTTTATCCACTGTCAATCACTAGTCTGTTTTTTTTCTCAATGGATATACCTGTTTTGGATATTTCGTGTACAGTCATGTGCTGCATACCAATGTTTTGGTCAGCGATGGACCATATATACAGTGGCACATATTCGATGGTGGTCCCATAAGATTATAATGGAGCCGTCCTATACAGGTGTATCAGTTTTTATCTTTTATGCCATGTTCTTACTGTACCTTTTCTGTGTTTAGATATGTTTAGAGACACACATACTTACCATTGCCTACAATGTTCAGTACAGTAACATGCTGTTTAGGTTTGTAGCCTAGGAGCGATAGGACATACCATATAGCCTAGGTGTGTGTAGTAGGCTATACCCTAGGTTTGTGTAAGTACACTCTGTGATATTTGCATAATGATGAAGCTGCCTAACAATACATTTCTCAGAACGTATCCCTGTCATTAAGCAACGCGTGACTGTAAATGTAATCATACAATATGTGACTTTTTATGTCGTTTCATTCACTTAGCATATGTTTTTGAGGTTCATTCATATTATTTTTATTATGTACAATGAAATGCAAAATCTTTGTACATTTGCCTATTTTTGAAAAATTCATATGTGTGTAACCCGAACCCTTATCACCATATAGAATATTGCCATCATCCCAGAAAGTTCCCTTATGCCTCTTCCCAGTCAGTATCCCCACTTCAGAGACAACCAGTGTTCTGATTTTTCTTCCGCAATTGATTGGTTTTGCCTATTCTAGAACTTCATATAAATGGAATTATACTGTGTGTGCTCATTTTCTGTTAAGACTTTATTCGGCATTTTTTTTAAGGTTCATATTGTTCCATGTATATCAATAGTTGGTTTCTTTTAATTGCTGAATGGTATTCTGTTTGAATATACTGCAGTTTGTTTATTCTTTCATCAGTTTATTGATGGCCATTTGTCTATATTGTTTTTAAGTGCTGTTGAGGAGAGTCTTTGTCTTATAGTCTCCCAGAGAGGCTAATTCTTGACCGGATAGAAAAACTACACAAGAGAAATATTTTAAAATAATTTTAATGAAACAAATACTGTGATATTTTCTTTCTTCAAAGCATTTGGCCATCCAGTGTCATTGGTCTCAGAGGCCAGCAGTTATTGGAGATGTCCTTCAAGTCTACAGTGGGTCTGAAGGGAGGGCTATTATTTTCTGTGAGACCAAAAAGAATGTAACTGAAATGGCCATGAATCCACACATAAAACAGGTAAGTCTTTTTTTCATGCTTTCTGTAATTGAAATTATGGGGATGAATTACTGAACGAAAATTATATTGTCCTTTGTGGACCAGATTTCATAGTCATTCTCAAAATTCAGTTGTAAGGCTGGGTGTGGTGGCTCACACCTGTAATTAAGTCAGGATAGATTTTATCAGTTTTGTTTGTTTGTCTTGAGACAGGGTCTCCCTGTTATGCCCAGGCTGGAGTGCAGTGGGACAGTCATAGCTCACTGCATTCTTGACTTCCTGGGCTCAGGTGATTCTCCCACCCCAGCCTCTTGAGTAGCTGGGACTACAGGCGCGTGCTACAATGCCCAGCTAATTTTTTGCGTATTTTGTAGAGATGAGATTTCACCATGTAGCCCAGGCTGGTCTTGAACTCCTGGGCTCAAGCAATTCCCCCCGACCCCGCCCCTGCCTTGTGGCCTGCCAGAGTGCTGGGATTACAGGTGTGAGCCATCACACCCGACCTTGATCAGATTTTATCATTTTTTTTTTAAGACTGAAAATGTGATCTGGAAAATATAAAAGTTGAAACAAAATGAATTTCTGTGGGTAAGAGAGGGTAATATTTTAGAGTTGTGTTATAAAACTGCAAATTTTTATTAAATTACTAAATCAGAATACTAAATCCATGTGTCTTTTTCTTTCTCAAAAAATATCTTTTGGCTGGGTGCGGTGGCTCACGGCTGTAATCCAGCACTTTGGAAGACCAAGGCAGGTGGATCGCCTGAGGTCAGGAATTCAAGACCAGCCTGGTCAGCATGGTGAAACCCCATCTTTACTAAAAATATAAAAATTAGCCGGTGTGGTGGTGGGTGCCTGTAATCCCAGCTGCTCAGGGGGCTGAGGCAGGAGAATCGCTTGAACCCAGGTTGGAGGTTGTGGTGAGCTAAGATCATGCCACTACACTCCAGCCTGGATGACAGAGTAAGACTCTGTCTCAAAAAAAAAAAAAAAAAAAAAAAGAAATAACCTTTTATAGAAAATGTCAAACATGTACAAAAGTTGATAGAATCACGTAAGGAACCCCTATGTATTCATCCTCCAGCTTCAATAATTATTTTATCTATATGCTAACCTACCTCTTCTTTCAGAATTATTTTGATGCAAACCCTAGGTACCATATTATTATATCCATAAATGTTTGGATATGTATCTCTAAAAGAAAAGGATTTTTTAAAAAAACCCAACAATACTGTTATCACTTCTAAAAAATTAATATTTCAAAATATTAATTTTACATTATCAATTGTCTTAGAAATATTTATTTTCTTTTATTGTTTGTTTTCTTGAATCTGGGTCCAAATAAGATTTTTACATTGTGTGATTATTAAGTTGCTTTTAATATATGGATTACTCCTTTGTGTATTTTTTATAGCTTTTTTTGTTTAAGAAACTACATTGTCATAAATCTAGAGTATTGCTTCCCCATGATGTAATTTAACATGTTCCTCTGTCTTCTATATTTTCTGAATATTCAGGTTTGTTTGTTTGTTTAGGGCAGAACTACTTCATAGGTGGTGTACTTCTGGCAGGAGATATATATGTCTAGTTCTTTTTGTGATGCTAACATCCACCAATAATCAGTGCCGTCAGTCCTTATGTCAGTGTCTCCAGTCATTTTTGTTGTTTGTGACTTGTTATTGGGTAGATTCCTGAGAAAGGGCTTATGGAAACAGTACTGCCTATTGATAATATCTTATATGTGACTTTATACCTGAAAATTATTTTGGCTGTATATAAAATTCTTGGTTCACATTTTCTTTTCTTCATTGTCTTAGGTATGTTACTTTACTGTTTTTGGAACAAAGCATCGCTATAAAAAGTGAGATGCCAGTCTAATCTTTTTTCCTTATATGTGATTTTCTTAAAATCTTTTTTCTAAGTGATTTCCTTTAAAAATCAGTAGTTTTACTAGAATATATTTTGGTGGTGTTTTTTGTCAGTTTTTCTGGGTACTCAGTGTGCGCTTTCAATTTGTAGTTCATATGTATTTTTTAAAAGTTTTATCAAAATTTTCTTGAATTACAATTTTTAGCGTTTGGTTTTCCAGTTGCTTTGGTTTTCTTCAAGGACTCTTGTTGTGCATATGTTGGCTCTCTTTTTCGAATCTCCTTTGTCACATCAAATCTTTTTCATCTTTTTCCTTATTCAGTTTTCAAAATTTCTCTTTTTTTTTTTTTTTAAGAGACAGGATCGTGCTGTGTTGCCCACATGGGAGTGCAGTGGCTATTCACAGATGTAATCATGGCACTTGATAGCTTTGAGCTCCTGTAGCTGGGACTGTAGGCATGCACCACTACACATGCCTCAAAATTTCCCATTTTTAAGAAATCTGTTGTGTTTATTCGGTCTTTTACTCTTTCTCGTATAGCTTTCATTTGTGAAGTTATCTTTTATTTCTACTTCTTGCTTGAGTTATTTTATCTCATTGAAAAACTGAAAAGTTTTTCTTAATTTGATTTTTATTCTTCACCATAGCATTAAAATTTTTTCTTTTACCAGGCATGGTGGCTCAAACCTATAATCTCAGCACTCTAGGAGGCTAAGTCAGGAGGATTGCTTGAGCCCAGGAGTTCAAGACAAGCCTGGGCAATGTAGCAAGACCCTGTCTCTACAAAAAATTTAAAAATTAGCCAGAGGTGGTGGTGTGTGCCTGTAGTCCTAGCTACTTGGGAGGCTGAGGTGGGAGAACTTCATGAGTCCAGGAGCTAGAGGTTACAATGAGCTATGATCATGACGCTGTACTCTATCCTGGGTGACAGATAGAGTCACCCAGGACTTTTTTTTTTTTTGAGAGTCTCCCTCTATTGCCCAGGCTTGAGTGTAGTGGTACAATCTCGGCTCACTGCAACCTTTGCCTCCTGGGTTCAAGCGATTCTCCTGCCTCAGCCTCCTGAGTAGCTGGGATACAGGCGTGTGCCACTACACCCTGCTAGTTTTTGTATTTTTAGTAGAAACAGGGTTTCACCATATTGGTCAGGCTGGTCTCAAACTCCTGACCTCGTGATCCAACCGCCTCGGCCTCCCAAAGTGCTGGGATTACAGGTGTGAGCCACCGCACCCAGCTGAGTATGACCCTTTCTCTAAAAAAAAAAAAAAAAAAAGGCCGGGCGCGGTGGCTCAAGCCTGTAATCCCAGCACTTTGGGAGGCCGAGACGGGCGGATCACGAGGTCAGGAGATCGAGACCAACCCGGTGAAACCTCGTCTCTACTAAAAAAATACAAAAAACTAGCCGGGCGAGATGGCGGGCGCCTGTAGTCCCAGCTACTCGGGAGGCTGAGGCAGGAGAATGGCGTGAACCTGGGAGGCGGAGCTTGCAGTGAGCTGAGATCCGGCCACTGCACTCCATCCTGGGCTACAGAGCCAGACTCCGTCTCAAAAAAAAAAAAAAAAAAAAAAAAAAAATCTGTGTTTGTGTGTGTTATATATATATAATTTTAAAAACTTTTTTGTATTATTTATATATTTAATATATATATTTTATATATATAATTTTTTCTGAGATGGTGTCTCTGTCACCCAGGCTGGAGTGCAGTGGCATGATCTTGGCTCACTGCAGCCTTCACCTCCCAGGTTCAAGTGATCCTTCCACCTCAGCCTCCTGAGTACCTGAGACCACAGGTACGTGCTACCATGCCTGGCTAAGTTTTTATTTTTGTTGAGATGGGATCTCTCTAAGTTGCCCAGGCTGCTCTCAATCCTGAGCTCAAGCGATCCACTTGCCTCTGCCTCCCAAAGTGCTGGGATTACAGGCGAGAGCCACTGTGCCCAGCCAATATATGATATATATGTATATTTTATTTTCTTTCTTTCTTTTTTTTTTTTTTGAGACACAGTTTCACTCTCTCACCCAGGCTGGAGTGCACTGGCAAGATCTCGGCTCACTGCAGCCTCCTCCTCTTAGGTTCAAGTGATTCTTATGCCTCAGCCTCCAGAGTAGCTGGGATTACAGGTATGCACCACCATACCCGGCTAATTTTTGTATATTTAGTAGAGATGGGGTTTCACCATGTTGGCCAGGTTGGTCTCGAACTGCTGACCTCAAGTGATCCGTCTGCCTCAGCTTCCCTAAGGACTGGGATTATAGGCATGAGCCACCGTGCCCGGCCATATATGTTTGTTTGAGTTCATTCAAAATGATATGCTTTTATTTGTTTCGTGGATGAGCTTTTCTAGATCACTTTATTGGTGGAGATAGTCTGCTTTTTTTTTTTTTTTTTTTTGGTGAGACGGAGTCAATCTCTGTGGCCCATGCTGGAGTGCAGTAGTGTGATGTCAGCTCACTGCGACCTCTGCCTCCCAGGTTCAAGCAATTCTCCTGCCTCAGCCTCCAGAGTAGCTGGGATTACAGGCACCGGCACCACGCCCAGCTAATTTTTGTATTTTTAGTAGAGATGGGGTTTCACCATGTTGGCCAGGCTGGTCTAGAACTCTTGACCTCAAATGATCCACCCGCCTTGGCCTCCCAAAGTGCTGGCATTACAGGCGTGAACCACCGTGTCTGCCAAAATTTTTTTTTTTAAGAGACAGGGTCCCGCCATGTTGCCAGTGTTGGAGTGCCTTGGCTATTCACAGACACGGTAATTGCACACTGCAGCCTCTAACTCCTGGCCTTAAGGGATCCTCTCTCATCAGCCTCCTGAGTAACTGGGATTACAGGCATGTGCCACTGCTCCCAGCTTATTCTGTTTCCTCTTTTTTTCCTTCGTAATTACTTTCTGTAAGATTTGAGTGTGATCTTTTCTGTTGCTCATTTTTAGATTAAGTTAAACTTTTTGAACTGTAGATGGGAAGGCATTGGTGAGAATACTTCTGGCGTCACAGCTCTAGAGCTGCTGCTTCTGTTATTTTTGTTAGTGCTTACAAGTATAGTCTGTAAATTATATCTGAGTAAAGCTGTTTTTAAAACAAGGTCTACTTTCTGAGCTCTAGCTGTGTCTTTCCTCACTTTTCTCTGTATTTTTTTTCCCTTTGATCCTGTTATTCTTGGCATCCTTAGTTTAGATCCTCTGTCCAGCAGTTTCTCCTCAGTATGGGGCTTTGTCCCAGAAAGTGAGCATTGGCTGTTAGTTTAGAAAGTTTATATAGGGCCCAGCTTGCTCCAGTCCCCGCAGACCTTAACTCTGGCTCCTCACAATCACCCTCAAGTATATAAAAATCCTCCCAGGTTCAGCTGCTGTTGTCAACAATTTGTTTGAGAATACGCCTTCCAGGTAGCTTTTCATTAAGCTTTCAAGATGGCAGACCTGAAACACTAGGTCCCTGAATCGCCTGTTCTTAGGACTAGCAAATTCCCCCACGTAGATACAAGAATTTATCCTTCCGGCCGGGCGCGGTGGCTCAAGCCAGTAATCCCAGCACTTTGGGAGGCCGAGACAGGCGGATCACGAGGTCAGGAGATCGAGACCATCCTGGCTAACACGGTGAAACCCTGTCTCTACTAAAAAATACAAAAAACTAGCCAGGCAAGGTGGCGGGCGCCTGTAGTCCCAGCTACTCGGGAGGCTGAGGCAGGAGAATGGCGTAAACCCGGGAGGCGGAGCTTGCAGTGAGCTGAGATCCGGCCATTGCACCCCAGCCTGGGCCACAGAGCAAGACTCCGTCTCAAAAAAAAAAAAAAAAAAGAATTTATCCTTCCCTGCTCATGTTTTCTTTTTTTGTTTTTTTTTTTTGAGAAGGAGTTTTGCTCTTGTTGCCCAGACTAGAGTGCAATGGCAGGATCTTGGCTCACCACAACCTCTGCCTCCTGGGTTCAAGTGATTCTCCTGCCTCAGTCTTCCAAGTAGCTGGGATGACAGGCATGCACCACCACCATGCCCAACTAATTTTTTTTTGTATTTTTAGTAAAGACAGGGTTTCTCCATGTTCGTCAGGCTGGTCTCGAACTCTTAACCTCAGGTGATCCACCCTCCCACAGTGCTGGGATTACGGGCGTGACCCACTGCGCCCGGCCTCTGCTCATGTTTTAGAAATCATGAGACCATTTTGTCACTTATTTGTTACATGTGTTGTCTGTGGATTTTTAGTTTTGTTATCGTAGTTGATATTTGTTATGTGGGAACTAGAGACTCAAAGTTACTGTTTTCCCCAGTGACATTTTAATAATTGTATAGCATTAGCTTTGATGTTTAAATGTCCAGTATAGGCCAGGCATGCCTATAATTCTAGCATTTTGGGAGGCTGATGTGGGAGGATCACTTGAGGCAGCATAATGAGACACCGTCTCTATAAAAAGTTAAAAATTAGCCAGGGCCGGCTGCAATGACTCACACCTGTAATCCTAGCATTTTGGGAGGCCAAGGCAGGTGAATTGCCTGAGCTCAGGAGTTCAAGACCACCCTGTGCAACGTGGTGAAACCTGGTGTCCACTAAAATACAAAAAATTAGCCAGGTGTGGTGGTGCACACCTGTACTCCCAGCTATTTGGGAGGCTGAGGCACAAGAATCACTTGAACCTGGGAGATGGAGGTTGCGGTGAGCCAAGATGGCGCCATTGTACTCCATCCTGGGCAACAGAGCAAGACTCTGTCTCCAAAAAAAAAAAAAAATAGCCAGGTGTGGTGGCATGTTCCTGTATTCCTGTCTACTTGGGAGGCTGAGGCAAGAGGATTGCTCGAGCCCAGAAGTTAGAGGTTGCAGTGAGCTATGAACATGACACTGCATTCCAGCCTGGGTGCAAAGTGAGACCCTGCCTCTTTTTTTTTTTTTTTTTTTTTTTTTGAGACAGTTTCACTGTCGCCCAGGCTGTAGTGCAGTGGCGCCTTCTCTGCTCACTGCAAGCTCCGCCTCCCAGGTTCACGCCATTCTCCTGCCTCAGCTTCCTGTGTAGCTGGGACTACAGGCGCCCACCACCACGCCCAGGTGATTTTTTGTATTTTTAGTAGAGACGGGGTTTCACCGTGTTAGCCAGGATGGTCTCGATCTCCTGACCTCGTGATCTGCCCGCCTCAGCCTCCCAAAGGGCTGGGATTACAGGTGTGAGCCACCGCTCCCAGCGAACCTATCTCTTAAAAAAATAAAGGCTGAGGGCGGTGGCTCACGCCTGTAATCCCAGCACTTTGAGAGGCCGAGGCGGGCAGATCACGAGGTCAGGAGATCAAGACCATCCTGGCTAACACGGTGAAACCCCGTCTGTACTAAAAAATACAAAAATTAGCCAGGCGTGGTGGTGGGCACCTGTAGTCCCAGCTACCTGGGAGGCTGAGGCAGGAGAATGGCGTGAACCCGGGAGGCGGAGGTTGCAGTAAGCCAAGATCGTGCCACTGAACTCCCGCCTGGGAGACAGAGCAAGACTCCGTCTCAAAAAAAATAAATAAAATAAAATAAAATAAAGTTCTCTATAAACAGATAGATGCTAAATAGTGAAAGAGCGGTAGAGATAATTGATTTACCTTTCTTTTTGTTGCTTTAAAACATTCAGTAGCAGTTGTCTTGCAGAAGCTATTTTTTAATCTTGGAAGAAATTGCCTTGCTACAAAGGCTAGGGGAGAATTCCCCTTTCAGTGGACAATAATCAGGCTGGGGGCGGTGGCTCATGCCTGTAATCCTAGCACTCTGGGAGGCCGAGGCGGGCGGATCACCAGCTCAGGAGATCGAGAGCATCCTGGCTAATACAGTGAAACCCCGTCTGTACCAAAAAATACAAAACATTAGCCAGGCATAGTGGCGGGCATCTGTAGTCCCAGGTACTCAGGAGGCTGAGGCAAGAGAATGGTGTGAACCTGGGAGGCAGAGCTTGCAGTGATCAAAGATCACTCCACTGCACTCCAGCCTACCTGGGCAACAAAGCAAGACTCTGTCTCAAAAATAATAATAATAATAATAATAATAATAGTAATCTGTTTCCGTGATTTGGAGAATGGAATTCTCCGTTCTGCTGGGTGACTGCTATTTAGGTAGAAAGTACTAGTAGTATCTCATTATGAGTTATATGGTTTTTTATGGATTAACCAGAGAACCTGAATAGTTTCTTTTTTTAATTTTTAAATTGTCATTTACTTGTAAAAAGTCAAGTTTTACTTGGCTTCCCCCGGAAACAAATGCCTTCTAAATTCTAAAAAGCTGGTTTTGGTGGTGCACCTGTAATCCCAGCTACTCAGGAGGTTGCAGCCAGAGGATCGATTAAGCCACAGGCAACACAGCAAGAACCCCCTCTCTCAATGAATGAATGAATGAATCATTAAACAGTCTCTGTCTCTCACAAAGAGAGAAACACACACAAACACACACACACACACACACACGTTTGGAAAAAAAATATTCAAAAGTTGGAGACTGAAAACCATCACTGATACCATGAATGTAGTATGTTCCTCTTAGGACAAATGATCAAGTAAAAAAAAAAACCCTGTGTTCTTTTTTTTTTGAGACAGGATCTTACTCTGTCACCCAGGCTGAAGTGCAATAGTGTGATTACGGCTCACTGCAGCCTCAATCTCCCAGGCTCAAGTTGTTCTCCCACCTCAGCCTCCCAACCAGCTTGGGACTACAGGCACGCGCCACCACACCTGGCTAATTTTTTATTTTTTGTAGAGATAGGATCTCCTTGTGTTACCGAGGCTGGTCTCAAACTCTTTGCCTCAAGCAGTCCTCCCACCTCAGCCTCCCAAAGTGCTGGGATTACAGGCATGAGAAAAAATCCTGTGTTGCAATTGAAAAATTCACTATGAAAAACAGTCCAACTTATTTAAAGTGTATTTGTTTATAACTTTTTTCCAAAAATTAGATATTTCTTCTCTGGAAATATTTTTCTTAACTTGCGTTATATGATAACCACGCAAATTTATTTTCTTATTTGGCTAACCTTTCCCAGTTTCTGCTGAGGTCTTTTTGTATTCTTGTCTGTACTTTAAATATTAGTATTCCTTACAGATCTGATTCTTACTCTACATATTTTTCATGGAGGAAAAAAATAGTGATTAATAGCACAAACTTGGGAGTCAGATTGGGGTTTAAATCTCAGTTGTGCTACTTACTAGCATAATTTTGTACCTATGTACATATGCACACAATACTTACATATATATATTGTCTTGCTTTTAAGAAGTGGTATTTCAAGTACCTGCTTTTGGTGAAGAAAAAGTAAATTAAAAAAAAAAAAGTATTAGCCAGGTGTGGTGGCCCATGCCTGTTATCCCAGCACTTTGGGAGGCCAGGGCAGAAAGATCGCTTGAGCCCAGGAATTTGAGACTAGCGTGGGCATTTCATTTATATAGTAGATATATTTTTAAAGGGAGTCTTAGGCATGAATTAAACATTTTAAAATGTATTATGGAAATTGTATTAATTAAGCTTCCTATTTAAAGGGATACTTTTGAGCCGGCCGCCATGGTTCATGCCTGTAATTCTAGCTACTTAGGAGGCTGAGGTGGGAGGATCTCTTAGCCCAGTATTTTGAGGTTGTAATGAGCTATGATTTTGCCATTGCACTGTAGTTTGGGCAACAGAGCAAGATCCCATCTCTTAAATATAAATGAATAATAAAAGGATGTTTCCTGTCTTGGGAAGCCAAGACAGGAAAATTTATTGAGGCCAGGCATTCAAAAGCAGCCTGGGAAGCATAGCGAGAATCTGTCTCTACAACAAATTAAAAAATTGCCTAGGTGTGGTGGGACACACCTGTGGTCCAAGCTACTGAGGAGGCTGAGGTGGGAAGCATTTCTTGCGTCCGGGAGGTCAAGGCTACAGTGAGCAATGATCATGCCACTGCACTCCACCCTGGGCGACAGAGTGAGACCGTGTCTCCAAAATAAATAAAATTAAAAAGGTGGTATTAAAAATCACTTTTTTTTTTTTTTACCATTTTAAGATTTAGATGAGTGTCCCCAGCGTTGGCGTTGGCGTCGGCGTCGTCGTCCTGGTGCCGGTCTCCGTCCGGTCGCCTTGGTCTCCGGCCCTCCCCAGGCGCTCCGGCACCCTTGCCGACCCCGCCGCCCGCAGCCCTGGCGCTCCCTGCGGGCCCTGCTGAGGCCGCTTGCGGCCCTGTGTCAGCGCGCGCACCAGGAGCCGGTGGGCGCCGACTGCGGCCACCGCTTCTGTTGGGCGTGCGTGGTACGCTTCTGGGCTGAGGAGGATGGGCCCTTCGCGTGCCCAGAGTGCGCCGACGACTGCTGGCAGCGCGCCGTGGAGCCCGGCCGGCTCCCGCTCAGCCGCCGCCTTCTGGCGCTAGAGGAGGCGGCCGCGGCGCCCGCGCGCGATGCCGGGCCAGTGAGGCCGAGCTGCAGCCGCGCTGAGGCCGGCCCGCTCTGTGCCGCCTGCCGCGTGGCTGTGGGCCCCTAGCCACCCGAGTGGGAGCCGCGCTGGAGGAAGGTGCTGCGTGGCAAGGAGAACAAGGGGTCTGTGGAAATCATGAGAAAGGACTTGAATGACGCCTGGGATCTGCATGGCCAGGCGGAGTCAGCAGCTGTAGTGTGGAAGGGACAGGTGATGGACCGTAGGAAGAAGGCACTGACCAACAAGAAGAAGCTGAGGGCCTTCTTTGTGGAGGAGGAGGAGCACTTCCTGCAGGAGGCTGAGAAGCCCCTCCTCCTTCTCACTCAGGTCACTGCTCAGGTCACTGCTGCAGGCGGTGTCGGAGCTGGAGACGAAGCACCGGAACCTGGGCCTCAGCATGCTGCTGCAGTGATGGCGCCAACCCACGGCAGTCCCAGAGCTGGAGGCAGGAGGATGGATCCTCATCTCCCTAGGAAGTGTCAGCATGTGGCTGTCAGGGAAGTGTGGAAGGCACCCGGCCTTGGGTCCATCTATATAGTTGTGTGTTTCAACAGTGTGCCTTTATCCTTCACCCTGAGGTGTGAGTGTTTTGGGGGCTGCAAACACCTCCTGGTAAAGGCTGGACCTGAGGACCCTTCCGACCTGTGCCCGACCCTTCCTGAAGTCCTGGCCACAGCCCATCCTCCATGAGTCCCGGCAGCTCTGGGCCATGCCCTTCCTTGGTCACCCATCCGCCCCTCACCTTGTCATCCAGGGACCCAGACCCTGCACCTTCCATGCGGGCCCACAGATCCTTGGCAGGTACCTGAGGTGCACCATTGAGTGTCGAATTTGGGGTTAGCATCCAGAAAGAAGAACGCACATGAGGCTCTGTGAAGGCTGGAACTCAGGTCTTCAGGGAAGAGAGAAAGGAAGACGATTGCACCTTGATGCCTCCTAGGAGGCGGCCCTCCTCTTGAGGTGGGCGTTATCAGTGTCGCTCTGCCTTATCAGTGTCGCTCTGTCAACCTCCCTCTTTCTGGCCCCCACCCTGCTTCTGTGTCTCCCAGGAGCCCTCCCTGTGCTCTACCTGCCTCCGCAGAAGGAACTCTTTCTCCGTTTCCCTGGGTGAGGGGGCTGGCAGGTGCCTAACCCTATTTAGCCTTTCCAGGTCCTCCATGGTGTCTCATCTTGCTGTTCTCTCTGGCTCTTTCTCTCTTCCCATTTCCTTTAGTAGTTGAATTTTGCAAAGCTCGTAGCAGTAGCTCAGTTGCCTGCAGCATCCTTGTGTGTAGATAAATTAGTCGACAGAAACTCAGCACCGGGGACAGGATTGCAAAGTCGGGGACATAGATGCAGGCAGATGTTGAGATTTGGGTATAGCTGGGCTTGTGAGCAGTGCCTGTTTCCAGATGAAGCCTTTCAGCCCTTCCGAGTCCCCGGCCTTTGGTGCGATGTCTGTGAGTTTGACCTCCCCAGCGTGTGGGCTGGCTCAATGCTGAATAAAGTGGGTTTGTGTCAAAAAAAAAAAAAAAAAAGATTTAGATGGGCCAGGCACAATGGCTTATGTCTGTAATCCCAGCACTTTGGGAGGCCAAGGCAGGAAGATCACTTGAGCTCAGGAGTTTAAAACAAGCCCGGGCAACATAGTGAGACTTTGTCTCTATTTTACTTAAAAAAAAATTGTTTAATTTCTTTTCTCAAAGCAAGGAGTCAATTAGTATGGGAATATAGAAGTATAGATATGTATAGATAGATCTAATCACTCCTATGGCTCCAGTCATTGAGTATATCCTAATGATACCCAAATCTTTTTCTCACTGGGATCTGCCTCAAGAATACTAGACGTACTGGCTACAGACACACCAACGTTTATGTTCCTAAACTTAAATTAATTAACTTTCTACACTCCTATACCCACTCTGTCTCCAGCATTCCCTAGGGCTAAATAATACATCTACTCATTGCTTAAACCAGAAATTTATGTATCACTCTTAAATTTATTCCTTACCCTTGGCCATCCAGCCAACTACATAGTATTTTTGGATTCTGTCTCCTATAGTTTAAAGTTTTTCCATTTCTTTCTTTCTTTTTTTTTTTTTTTTTGAGATGAGTCTTGTTTTTCGCCAGGCTGGAGTGCAGTGGCGCGATCTCAGCTCATTGCAACCTCCGCCTCCCAGGTTCAAGCGATTTTCCTGCCTAGCCTCCCAAATAGCTGGTATTACAGGCGTGTGCCACCACACCCCGCTCATTTTTGTATTGTTAGTGGAGATGGGATTTCACCATGTTGGCCAGGCTGGTCTGGAACTCCGGCCTCAAGCAGTCCACCCACCTCAGCCTTCCGAAGTACTGGGATTACAGGTGTGAGCCACTGTGCCCAGTGGTTCTTTCCTTTCTTTCTCCCTCCCTCCCTCCCTCTCTCCCTCCCTCTCTCCCTCCCTCCCTCCCTCTCTCCCTCCCTCTCTCCCTCCCTCTTTCCCTCCTTCCCTTCCTTCCTGTTTCCCTCTTGTCAGCCAGGCTGGAGTGCAGTTGTGTGATCTCAGCTCATTGCAACCCCCGGGTTCAAGCGATTCTCCTGCCTCAGCCTCCTGAGTAACTGGGACTACAGGTGCACACCACCACACCCAGTTAATTTTTGTTTTTTTTAGTAGAGACAAGGTTTCACCATTTTGGCCAGGATGGTCTAAATCCCTTGACCTCATGATCTGCCCACCTTGCCCTCCCAAAGTGCTGGGATTACAGGTGTGAGCCACTGCGCCCGGCCTTTTTTTTTTTTTTTTTTTTTTTTTTTTTTTGAGATGGAGTCTCAGCTCTGCCGCCCAGGCTAGAGGTGTAGTGTCACGATCTCCGCTCACTGCAAGCTCCACCTCCCGGGTTCACGCCATTCTTCTGCCTCAGCTTCCCCAGTAGCTGGGACTAGGCGCCTGCCACCATCCTCGGCTAATTTTTTGTGGTTTTTTAGTAGAGACGGGGTTTCACCATGTTAGCCAAGATGGTCTTGATCTCCTGACCTCATGATCTACCCGCCTCAGCCTCCCAAAGTGCTGGGATTACAGGTGTGAGCCACTACATCTGGCCCTTTTTTTTTTTTTTTTTGAGATGAAGTCTCACTGTGTCACCCAGGCTGGAGTGCAGTGGTGTGATCTCGACTCACTGAAACCCCTGTCCTCCACTCCCGGGTTCAAGTGGTTCTCCTGCCTCAGCCTCCCAAGTAGCTGGGATTACAGGTGTGCACCACCACGCCCAGCTAATTTTTGTATTTTTAGTGGAGACAGGGTTTCGCCATGTTGGCCAGGCTGGTTTGGAACTCCTGACCTCAAGTGATCCGCCCACCTGAGCCTCCTAAAGTACTGGGATTACAGGTGTGAGCCACTGTGCCCAGCCTGGTCCATTTCTTTCTTTCGTTCGTTCGTTCGTTCGTTCTTTTTTTTTTTTTTTGAAATGAAGTTTTGCTCTTGTCACCCAGGCTGGAGTATAATGATGTGATCCTGGCTCACTGCAACCTCTTCCTCCTGGGTTCAAGTGATTCTCCTCCCTCAGCCTCCTGAGTAGCTGGGATTACAAGCGCCCACCACCATGCCCAGCTAATTTTTGTATTTTTAGTAGAGACGGGGTTTCACCACATTGGCCAGGCTGGTCTCAAACTGCTGACCTCAGGTGATCCACCCACCTTGTCCTCCAAAGTGCTGGGATTACAGGCGTGAACCACCATGCCCAGCCTCCATTTATTTCTTATACCAGTTGCAGAAGCTAAAAATCTGAGAATCATGTATATCTCTTTCCTTTATACATCGTTTCTACTACCTTGAATATGTCCTTGCAGTTAGGTTCTTGAATTCAGTTATGGTCTAGTCCCTACTTACCTTTCCAGCCTCATCTTATACTTCCCTCTCATTTTTTCATTTTGTGCACACTCCATGCATGCCATGCTCTTTTTGGGGGGCAGGGGAGAGACAGGATCTCACTTTGTTCCCCAGCCTGGAGTACAGAGGCACAATGGCTTGTTGGAACCTCAACTGCTTGGGACCAAGTGATCCTCCCACCTCAGCCTCCTAAGTAGCTGGGACGACACGTGTGTGCCCCTACACCTGGCTAACTTTTAATTTTTTATAGAGATGGTATATCCTTACGTAGCCTAGGCTGGTCTTGAACTCTTTGGTTCCAGCAGTCCCTGCCTTGGCCTTCCAAAGTGCTGGGATTACAGGCATGAGCCACCATGCTGGTCAGCTCTTGAATTTGTAGTCTACCTTTCCTAGCAACTCCTACTCATCCTTCAGATCTCAGTCCAAAGCATCACTTTTTAGGGAATCCTTTCTTGCCCCAAGCTAGGTCAAGTTGTCCTTTTATAAAGCCTCATTGCCTCTTAGACCCGTGCATCATCCATTACATTCATTGTCTAAATTTATTTGCGTGCCTAATCATTTGATTAATGTCCATCTTTCTGACCAGGGTATAAAGACTATGAGGACAGAAGCAGTCTTATTTTTGTTCACCTTTTTATCCCTAGTGCCCAACATGTTGTAGGTCATTATATATTTGTGGAGTAATAGGTGGTCATTGCCACCATCTTAGTGAGGCCATTGATACCTTTTTATTTCCTTTTTTAGAAACAGGGTCTTGCTCTGTCACCCAGGCTGGTGGGTGGGTGACAGAGCATTAGAAAAAAATTATATATAGAGAGAAAGAGAGAGAGACGGAATCTTGCTCTGTCGCCCAGGCTGGAGTGCAGTGGCACTATCTCGGCTCACTGCAACCTCCACCTCCCAGGTTTCAGTGATTCTCTTGACTCAGCTTCCCGAGTAGCTGGGATTACAGGCACCCGCCACCACACCCGGCTACTTTTTTAGTAGAGATGGGGTCTCACCATGTTGGTCTTGAACTCCTGACCTCAAGTGATTCTCCCACCTCAGCCCCCAAAGCACTGGGATTACAGGCATGAGTCAGTGCACCTGACTAATTTGCATTTCTTCCATGCACTGTTAACTGCATACTCAATATCCAGTACCTTTTGTGCTAATGGAACCTTGATTTTGTTAGTCGGTTTAGCCTTGGGTGAGATATTCATGTTTGCAACTTCCCTGGCAGCCTGGGGTGCCGTGTGACATAGTTCTAACCAATGAGCTGTAACCAAATGTGTTGGAGCTTCTGGGAAGTCTTTTGCTTTCCTCAATAGTTAGGAAAATAAAGCTAATGATCCATGTCCTTTTTCCTTTCTTCGTGCTTTGACTGTACATGTGATACCTGGAGTTAGGGCAGCCTTTCTGCCATCATCAGATGACAAGCATGAGAGAATGGTCAAGGTAAATGACCCTATTTTAGCCACAGTAACTCTCCTACTTGCCGCTGAAAGTACTCCTAAATGACGTACCCAGGGGGCTGAACATCAGTTTGCTGTATGATAGTCCTTGGTTTGTCTGTCTGGCTCCTCTCTATAGGGGGAGCTCCTTGAGACAAGGAACCACCTGACAATTACTCCCACTTCTGTGTTGCAGAATGGATACAGAGTGAGTGCTCATGACCTTAGTCTGGTTTCTATTGCTTATGAGAGAATACCTGAAACTGAAACTAAATATACCTAATTTATAAAGAAAAGGAATTTATTTCTTTCAATTAGGAAGTCCAAGGTTAAGAGGCCACATCTGATGAGGACCTTCTTGCTGGTGGGGACTCTGCAGAGTTCTGAGGGCAATGCAGGGCATCACATGGTGGGGAAGCTGAGCATGCTCACATGCTAGCTCAGGTCTCTCTTCCTCTTCTTATAAAACCGCCAGTTCTGGCCGGGCTCAGTGGCTCACCCCTGTCATCCCAACACTTTGGGAGGCTGAGGTGGGTGGATCACTTGAGGTCAGGAGTTCAACACCAACCTGGCCAACATGGAGAAACCCTGTCTCTACTAAAAATACAAAAATTAGCTGGGCTTGATGCATGCTTGTAATCCCAGCCACCTGGGAGGCTGAGGCACGAGAATTGTGGAGGTTGCAGTGACCCAAGATTGTGCCACCCCACTCCAGCCTGGGTAACAGAACAAGGCTGTCTCAAAAAAAAAAAAAAAAAAAAAAAAAAGCTAGTTTTCCAGGATGAATCCATGAATCCATTCATTCATGGGAATAGAGCCTTCATGATCCAATCACCTCTTAAAGGCCCCACCTCTCAGTACCATCACATTGGGGATTAAGTGTCAACATGAACTTTGGAGGGAACCATATTCAAACTATAGCACTCATTAAGTCTGTTTTGAAGGAATGAGTGATATGATTTTATTCCGTATGCAAGCTGTTTTTCCACTGGAGAGTCCAGGATGAATCTTCACTTTTCTAGGGTAAGTGGCTCTTCGTAGTCATTTCTTGAACCAATATTCTCAAACTTTATGGTCTTTTTACTCCTTTATTAGGACCAGAAATTCTCACTCTCTAAGGCTGTGCCTCATTCTTTTTCACATTATGACCCAACTGGTACATGATACTATTTGTTGTAAAACACAGCATTGTAAATGGACAGAGCCTGCTTGCTGCAGAGGTAACACTTGGGAAGTCTAGCGCCCCAAATTTTACCTGCTCATCTCTGGGCCAAGGGCATAATATTTCTGCATAGCTAAAAGCCCAATGGCCACACTAGTCCAGAAGCTCTCCTCTGCTCTGCAGAGAGTTGAAAGTTCATCTACTGGGCCGGGCACGGTGGCTCAAGCCTGTAATCCCAGCACTTTGGGAGGCCGAGGCGGGTGAGGTCAGGAGATCGAGACCATCCTGACTAACATGGTGAAACCCCGTCTCTACTAAAAATACAAAAAACTAGCCGGGCGTGGTGGCGGGCGCCTGTAGTCCCAGCTACTCGGAGGCTGAGGCAGGAGAATGGCGTAAACCCGGGAGGCGGAGCTTGCAGTGAGCCGAGATCGCGCCACTGCACTCCAGCCTGGGTGACACAGCGAGACTCCGTCTCAAAAAAAAAAAAAAAAAAAAAAAAAAAAAAGTTCATCTACTTCTCAGTGAAGAATATCATGAGTTCCTTACCTGGAGGAGCACAGGCCGGGCTCTCGTTCCTGTCCTCCCTGTCGTTCCTGACTCTCTGTAACCTTGGTGGACCCCTGTAACTGTCTGATTCTAGGCTTCCTCTTCTGCACAAGAGTGATGCTGCCTCATGAGCTTGTAGGGACCCTCACATGCTGAACTTTTTACTTAAAAAAAAATCACATGACTATATGAGTATATTCTTAATGCAAAAAACCAAAACACGGAAAAGCAAAAGTCCAAGTTGCTGTTCTCCAAACTTCCTTACCACCCCCCGCCCCAGCCCCTACCTGCCTAATTCCTTCCCTTCCCTTTCTGGGTATCCATATAGACAGTTTCCTTCGCATTTACTTACAGACATAGACTTATATAACAAATAGTTTTGTTTTTGGTGTTTCCCTCTAACATTTTGTCCAGAAAAACAGAAAAGTTGAAAGAATTACAGAATGAGCATCCTTATAACCACCTAGGTTTTAGAGTAAACACTTTGCTGTACTGCGTTATCACACACCTCCTCATTTACCCACGCTTCCTTTCCTCCATCCGTCCTCTTACACTTTCACTTCAGCATACAGTGAGTTGCACCAATCTAGAGTCAACATTGTGTACGGGTTTTTTTGTTTTGTTTTTGTTGTTTGAGATAGGGTCTTGCTCTGTCTTCCAGGCTGGAGTGCAGTGACATGCATGATCTTGGCTCACTGCAACCCCTGCCTTCCGGGCTCACGTTATCCTCCTGCTTCAGCCTTCTTTTTTTTTTTTTTTTTTGAGACGGAGTCTCACTCTGTCGCCCAGGCTGGAGTGCAGTGGCCAAATCTCAGCTCACTGCAAGCTCCGCCTCCTGGGTTCACGCCATTCTCCTGCCTCAGCCTCCCGAGTAGCTGGGACTACAGGTGCCCGCCACCTCGCCCGGCTAGTTTTTTGTATTTTTTAGTAGAGAGGGGGTTTCACCGGGTTAGCCAGGATGGTCTCGATCTCCTGACCTCGTGATCCGCCCATCTCGGCCTCCCAAAGTGCTGGGATTACAGGCTTGAGCCACCGCGCCCGGCCCTGCTTCAGCCTGCCTTCTAAGTAGCTAGGACCACAGGCGCACACCACCACGCTCAGCTAATTTTTGTATTTTTTGTAGAGATGGGGTTTTGCCATGTTGCGCAGGCTGGTCTTGAACTCCTGAACTCAAATCTGTCTGCCCACCCAGGCCTCCCACAGTGCTGGGATTACAGGTGTGAGCCATTGGACCCGGCCTATTTCTTTACTTTAAAACGTCAGAAGATAACTTATCTCAAATAAAAAATTACTAAAATTAAGAATTTCTAATTGGCTGTTTCTTTTTGTTTTTAATTCGTGGTAAGAATATTTAACATGGGATCTACCCGCTTCACAAATTAAGTGTACAATGCAGTATTATGAACTCTAGGCATGATGTTGTGCAGCAGATTTCTAGAACACATTCATCTTGCACAGCTGAAACTTTCAACCCATTGAAGAGCAACTCCCCACTTCCTCCTCCCCTCAGCCCCTGGAAACCACCATTGTACTCTCTGCTTCTGTGAGTTTGACTATTTTAATTAATTAATTTTTTTAGACAGAGTCTCACTTCGTCGCCCAGGCTGAAATGCAATGGCGTGATCTCGGCTCACTGCAACCTCCGCCTCCCGGTTCAAGCGATTCCCCTGCCTCAGCCTCCAGAGTAGCTGGGATTACAGGTGCCTGCCGCGATGCCTGGCTAATTTTTACAATATTTTTAGTAGACACAGGATTTCACCATGTTGGCCAGGCTGGTTTTGAACTTCTGACATCAAGTGATCTGCCCGCCTCGGCCTCCCAAAGTGCTGGGGTTACAGGTGTGAGCCACCACGCCCAACTGGTTTCTTTTTTTCCTTTTTTTTTTTTTTTGTGAGGGAGTCTCACTTTGTCCCCCAGGCTGGACTGCAGTGGCATTATCTCGGCTCACTGCAAACTCCACCTCCCAGGTTCAAGCGATTCTCCTGCCTCGCCTCCTGAATAGCTGAGATTACAGGCATCTGCCACCATGCCCAGCTAATTTTTGTATTTTTCGTAGTGAGAGACTTGAGTTTCACTGTGTTGGCCAGGCTGATCTCAAACTTCTGACCTTGAGTGATCCGCCCGCCTCTGCCTCCCGAAGTGCTGGGATTAGAGGCATGAGCCATTGTGTTTCTTTCTGGGTAGATGGTGATATCATCTTAAAATTATGACAATTTTTCTCATCTTCCAATCCTTACATGTTTTCTTTCTTTTTCTTTCCTTGGGGCATTGACCAGGACAATGCAGTTCTATGTTAAACCATAGGAGATTACTGAGTATTTTTGTGTTAATTAATCCTGACCTTAAAGGATTAATTAATTAAGGATCTTTGCAATTTTCTTTATCAAGTAAAATTTTGATGTAAGGTTTTGGTATGTGAAATTTACTAGTTGAAAAAGTTTCTTCCAGTCTTAATTAGCTAAGAGGGAAAAAATCATAAGTAGGCTTTGAATCTTATCAAATTTCTGAATAGACTGAGATAATTATGTGATTTTTTTTTCTTTTTAATGTGGTAGCTCATGTTAATAGGTTTTTCAATGTTGAAAAATTCTTCACAGGATTTTGGGAGTCTGAAGCAGGAGGATCGCTTGAGCTCAGGAGTTCAGTATCAGCCTGGGCAACATAGTGAGACCTCATCCCTATTGAAAAAAAGAAAAAATATATGTGTATATATACATATACACACACAAATATATACATATATAGATATAAATATACACATGTATATATATACACATAATATAAAAAAAATTATTACATTCCTAAGCTAAGTTTTACTTGATTTTATATACAGTTGGCCCCTTGTATCCTGGGGCTTTACATCTGTGGTTTCAACCAACCGTGGATCAAAAATATTTGAAAAACAAAAGCAATAACAAATAACAAGAAAAAATAATACAAATAAAAAATCAATACAACAACTTTTTTTTTGAAACAGTCTTGCTTTGTTGCCTAGGTTTGAGTGCAGTGGCACCATCATAGCTCACTGCAGCCACAACCTCCTGAGCTCAAGTGATCCTCCCACTTCAGCCTCCTGAGCAACTGGGACCAGAACGCCTGGGCTCAAGTGATCCTCCTGCCTCAGCCTCCCAAAGTGTTGGGATTACAGGAGTGAACCACCGTGCTCGGCCCCAACAACTATGTACACAGCATTTACATTGTATTAAGTAGTAGTGTAAGTAATTTAGAGGTGATTTAAATTATACAGAGGATGTGCATAGGTTATACACAAATACAGATGCTCCTTGACTTATGATGGGGTTACAACCAAATACATCCATCATATAGATTGACAATATGGTGAGTTGAATTTACAATGGGTTTATCCAGATGTAACCCCATTGTAAGATGAGAAGCGTTCTGAATGCCCATTGCTTTCACACCATTGGCAAGTCAAAAATTCTCAATTGAAGCCATCATAAATTGGGGACTGACTGTACAGTGCTATTTTATATAAGGGACTTGAGCATTGTGGATTTTGGGGGGAGGGTCCTGGAACTAATCCCTTGTGGATATGGAGGGACTGCTGTATATATACATCTACAGGGCAAGATAGTTTATTTTTTAAAATTATACCATGTTGATTGTGATGACTGGCATATAGATTATGATGATTTTTCTCTGATTTTGTATACTGAGGTGTTTTGATAAGACCAAGAATGTTAGAGAAATAAAGATCCTAAATACAAAATGATAAATTAATATATATACTATTTGATTCTGTTAGCTATATTTTGTTTTATATGTGATCCTAAGTAAAAAAATAGTTTTATAATTTTATTTTTGTTAACCTTATCTAACTTGAGAATTAAAAATTTTAGTTTCTTAAAATGAACTGGATAATTTTTATACTTTTTAATTTTCTTTTTCTTTTTCTTTTTTTTTTTTTTTTTTTGAGATGGAGTCTCCCTCTGACGCCCAGGCTGGAGTGCGGTGGCTCGATGTCTGCTCACTGCAAGCTCCCCCTCCCAGGTTCACACCGTTCTCCTGCCTCAGCCTCCCTAGTAGCTGGGACTACAGGCGCCTGCCACCACGCCCAGCCAATTCTTTTGTATTTTTAGTAGAGACGGGGCTTCACTGTGTTAGGATGGTCTGGATCTCCTGACCTCAAGATCCGCCTGCCTCGGCCTCCCGAAGTGCTGGGATTATAGGCGTGAGCCACTGCACCCGGCCTACTTTTTAAATTTTCTTGTGCAGCACACTGTCCAGTAGAAATGTAATACAAGAACACATGTGACTTAATGTTTGTAGTAGCCACTTAAAAAAGTAAAAAATATGCGAAATACATTTTAATAATATATCTAATTCAATATGTCCAAAGTAGTGTCATTTCAACATGTTATCAACATAAACATGAATGAAATATTTCACCTTCTGTTTTTGCACTAAGTTTTTGAAATCTGATATTTTATATTGATAGCACTTCTTAATTCAGATACGAAATTTTCATAAGAAATACGTGATTTGTATTTAAGTTTCATAAAATTTACAATTCAAAAACTAGATTCACATACGCGAATCGTTTCAAACATACTTAAAAGTTTTCCAGGAGGACCTCTCAGCCCAGCGCCTCGCCCCCGTGAAGTCAGCCCTGACTGCAGCCTGCGAAGCACCCGCCGGTTGTCCCAGGGGAGGGCGCTTCAGACGAAAACGCAGAGCCCCCCAGGAGGCGCGGGAAGCAAGAGGAGGGCGAGGGGGCCCAGGAAGGCAATGGCGGTGAGGCGAGACGAGGAGGGGCGAGTGAGGACGGGGGGCGCAGGTGGGCGAGCGCCGGGCTGTCTGCAGCCAGAGTGTCGCCCCTCCTGAAGGCCCTGGGCAGGTGAAATGAGGACCAGCGCTGACAAAGGGTAGGATGCAGAAGACTCCTCAGGAGTGACTTTGGAGCTGAGATCACCCTCGGGAAGCTCGGATTCTCATCCGTGTCCACAGACACGGCGGCCTCAGACTTAAAGAGTCCGGGGAAAAGGCAGCGGCTGTGAGCATCACAGTGAGAAAACCAGGCTCCTGCGACCCCCAGGCCTTAAGCCCCGACCCCAGGGCATTTGGGAGCAGGTCTGCGTCAGGGCCCAGCACACTCTGTAAGGGAGCTCTGCCTTTCTGGGGTCCTCCAGCTGAAGAAGGATGTGATTTGCACGAAACCCACCCTGTAGACCTCGAAATCAGCAGGAAGCCCCAGGAACTTGGGGGTGGGGGGAACTTTGATGTGGCTCCCGCGCACCCACCGGGCACCGCGTGAATTGCCAGGCGCACGACAATTGAGTGGACGCTGGGTTCGCTGAGCCCCCCAGAGGCTCCTCGCCATGGGTCACCTGTGCCACCTTGGACCACCCAGAGAAACCCTTTCCCCCGCCAGGTGAGCCGCAGGCCAGGCGCCAGGCCTGAGTGTGCCCCGGGCGGGGATTTCTCTGTGAACAGCCCATCATGCCGTAGTATCAATGTTATCTCAGCTGCATGTTCTGAAGAAACACAAATTTCATGCACAAGCGTGAATTTTGCGTGTTTTAAATTGTAAATGGGACTCCAAGGAAGTTGAAACTTGAAGCAGCCTGGAAGCAAACTTAATTGCGCCATCCCCCACCATCCTCCAGGGTAAACTGAGGAGCATAGTTAATTGGTTTTGTCAGATGGGCTTGTCAGATGGGCTGTTCTGGATGTAACCACCTAATTCCTGGAACCCATTGAGAGTCAGCTTCCTTTATGGGCATCTGACAAGATGTGCTCAGAGTCAAACACCTTGAGGATCTTTATGGAAACAACTTTTGGCTTTTTATTAAGATGTCATTCAGTGCTCTGAACAGTCGAAGACATTGAATTGAGCTGTTAGGTGGATGGGTTTGATGTAGTTATACAGTGTGCAATTGGTACTTGTCAATAGCGTAATGATATTGCAAAAATAAAGAAAACCGTCTTTAAAAAAGAAAAACAGCCGGGCACAATGGCTCACACCTGTAATCCCAGCACTTTGGGAGGCCAAGGTGGGCGGATCACGAGGTCAGGAGTTCGAGACCAGCCTGGCCAGCATGGTGAAACCCCGTTTCTGCTAAAAATACAAAAATTAGCCGGGCATGGTGGCCTGCACCCAGGCAGGCTGTTCTGGGAGAGGAAGTTTGGCTGTCTAATGCAGTGTGGCCATTTGGCTATGACATCACACTGCACAGTTTAATGACTGAAATCAGACCTCTTCTTGTTATTGGAGATGACTGGAGGATTTTTTTTTTCCCCTGAAAGTAAGTAGGTGAGCCATGAAGATCCCAGATTTCATTCAGGGACTCGGAACCAGCAGCAAGGAGCAGGCTGCGTGGAGAAAACAGAGGTGGCTCTGAAGTACCCCACGAGTCCAGCTTGTTCAAAGTAAAAGTGGCAATGGCTTTGGGATCACAAAAACAGCCCTTTAACATCAAAGTCAATTAGTAGAAACCCCTAAATATCATGTGGCAAAAAAAGATTTGAAATTTACTTAAATATTCAGTTTATTTTCTCAGATGGGACTCAATTTTTTTTTTTTTTTCCTGAGACAGAGTCTCACCCTGTTGCCCCAGCTAGAGTGCAGTGGAGCCATCTCGGCTCACTGCAACCTCTGCCTCCCTGTTCAAGCAATTTTCCTGTTTCAGCCTCTTGAGTAGCTGGGACTACAGGCGGGAGACACCACGCCCAGCTATTTTTTGTGTTTTTAGTAGAAATGGGGTTTCACCATGTCGACCAGGCTAGTCTCAAACTCCTGACCTCGTGATCTCAAGTGAAGTGAGGCCTGCCTCGGCCTCCCGAAGTGCTGGGATCAAAGGCGGGAGCCACTGCATCCCACTGGGACTCAATTTTTAACACATACTTTTAACACTAACTTTTGTGCTATAAAATTAAATTATTAATTCTGTAAAAAAAAAAACCTGTGTGTACTTTAATAAGTAAAACTAAGTTGGTTATAATGTGACAAAAATACAAGCAATAATAATAGAAAAATTATCCAATAGGAACCGTGCAAAGAATTTTATATTATAACTCATGTCCCCTTTCCTGCAATGTTATTAACTTCTATCCCTATTTTCTACATCAAGGAAATTAAGTTTGGAGACACTGAGTGACTGACTTAAGTCACAGATCTGGTAGGTGGAGAGAATTTCTCACTCCAGGGACCACACTCTACAAAATAAACTTGTACATTCTTGTACAAATATTTGTTACCATTGTTAACCATTTGTTTAACCAAGTTTAACCATTTGTTAAACTTGTACAAATATTTGTTACCATTGAAGTAGGTAGGCAAACTGTTACTAGCATCAGATTATGGCAGGAATAAGAAGAAAGGGTGGTGGGCTGGTCTTGCTTCTGCGGTTTAATGGGGATCCCTGCACTGAGATGTCTGGCTAAGTGGTCATTGTAACAAATGGCAGAGATCATGAAAACATCAGGGAGCAGGTGGTGGCCGTTCCAGTTTCTGATCTCAGGAAGAGGGAAGAGCTGCAGATGTCTTTACTGTGAATGAGGGAGAGAAACGCTAAAGCGCAGAAATGCTCAGAACCAAAGAGCTGGATCACTCACGCTTCTGGAAAAGACATTAGCATCTTCTCATTGCTCATCTACTGTGCCTGGCACAGCCTTCTTTTCTTTTTTTTTTTTTTTTTTTTGAGATGGAGTCTTGCTCAGTTGCCCAGGCTGGAGTGCGGTGGCGCGATCTCGGCTCACTGCAAGCTCCGCCTCCCAGGTTCTCGCCATTCTCCTGCCTCAGCCTCCCAAGTAGCTGGGACTACAGGTGCCCGCCACTACACCCGGCTAGTGTTTTGTATTTTTAGTAGAGACGGGGTTTCACCGTGTTAGCCAGGATGGTCTCGATCTCCTGACCTCGTGATCCGCCCGTCTCGGCCTCCCAAAGTGCTGGGATTACAGGCGTGAGCCACCGCGCCCGGCCGTCACAGCCTTATTTTCCAGCTTTCTGAATGTGAGTTCCATCCATATCGTTTGCATAGCTGTGGTACTGGGCTGTAGAGAGCTTGGGATGTGTGTCCATGAGGAAATGGGCTGTTCTGGTTATTATAAAATGGCCAAGGGAGGGCACCATGGCACACCTCTGAGTAACCCAGGACACTCCTGTTTGGGGAATGCAAACCATCCATATGGCAGGGGCAAATTATAAAGATTGATCCTGTTACAAGAATGGTTTCAAATCTGACCAACCTCATGGCATACATTGGGGAAGCAATTGTGAAACCCCTTGATTGTCTGAATCTGGACATGCTGTACTGTGCCAGTGGTTTGAGTGTGACAGAAAATGTAGCTGTGTCTACTGGGAAAGACTGGGGAAATTTCTTCCTGTGGAGTTCTTTATAAAGCAAAAGTGCATGAAACTGTCAGTAATATTGTCATCTATAAAGGGAAATTACTCTTAGAGGCTAATATTGCACGATGACTACTTTTTTTTTTTTGCCTATTTGGAAAAGATCTTTATCTCTTGGGGTATTAAGAAGTCAACATATAATTGCCACCCTATACACTGTGTTCTGGAGTGCCTAATTTATTGAAGTGTGAAACCTGTTTTAAATAAAAATCTGTTTCAAAACCAAGGCCAGACATGGTGGCTCATGCCTATAATCCCACACTCTGGGAGGCTGAGGTGGAAGGATCTCTTGAGGCCAGGAGTTCAAGACTAACCTGGGCAACACAATCTCCACCAAAAAAAAAAAATTTAGCAATTCGTCAGACCTGGTGGCACATACCTGTTGGTCCCAGCTACTTGGGAGACTGAGGCAGGAGGATCGTTTGAGCCCAAGAGGTCAAGGCTACAATGAGCTGTGACGCACCACTGCACTCCAGCCTGGGTATGAGGCCCTGTCTCCAAAAAAAAAGAAGTCTGGAAACATTGACAGTATTTTTGTAATAGATTGAACCCACTTGTTTAGTTCTTCTGGGGTAAAGGCATAAGTTTACACCCTGGAAGTTGGACACATAAATTATCTGCAGCAATATATGGTGGACGCAGGTGCAGCGGATGATGGGAACGTTGCTTTAATGCACACTGTGCATTGCAGTTTTGCACAACCTAGTGAGGGACAGCACATTAAACATGTCATAACAATAAACTATTATGGACAGTTGTCTGTTTTCAGACATTGTGGCTACCCCAAACAACTTTAAGTCAAAAGACATGATCATTTAGTTTAACCCTGTTTTAAAAGTCAGTTTAAAAAGGGTACACTACTCTGTAATGCATTTTCTGTATGGAAATCTTTCCTAGTTGGTCCATTGTTCGATGATTAAACATCTGTTGCACTGTAAAAAGAATACAAGCCAATAGTGTACTAGAGGATACTCACTATTTCATCATTTTGTGATTCAATGACATTAAAGGGAGTAAAGTAGAAAATATAATAGGTATAAGTGTGTAATTGTAAGGAATAGAAGGGAAGTTCTTCTTGGAACAAATTGGCTTCAAGGGCCCTCGTGCTGACTTTGCTCCTTTTGAAGAAAGGAGTGTGATGCTTTCACCCTGAGGGATAATCTAAGAGACTCCACTAGTGACATATGCTTAACAGATGATATTAAAGCAGACTTTAACAAGCCAAAGACAATGTGTTACTTATGAGCAGCAAGAAATATACAGTCTCACCAAAGTGCACCCTTCAGAAAGTGCTGGGCATGTAAGTAGTGAGGCCTTTCATTATTCTAATACACATGTTGAATAAATGGACACTTTCTTCAACCCAGATATTAAGACGCCTCTTCCCAGTAGTTTGAATGGGCTGTGTATCTATGTCAAGCGTACATTCAGTGAGAAATTTACTAAGATTCCAAATATCTGAAGTATCACATCCTTTAACCCTTTACTGAATATAAAATGAAGCCTGACCTCCAAGAGTCTTGGAAAAATGTGCATTTCTTAGGATTATTTAAAAAATGAATCCTTTGGCCGGGCATGGTGGCTCACGCCTGTAATCCCAGCACTTTGGGAGGCCAAGGCAGGCGGATCACAAGGTCAGTAATCCCAGGTACTTGGGAGGCTGAGGCAGGAGAATCGCTTGAACCCAGGAGGCGGAGTTTGCAGTGAGCCGAGATCGTGCCACTGCACTCCAGTTTGGGTGACAGAGTGAGACTCTGTCTCCAAAAAAAAAAAAGAATCCTTCTGGGTGGTTCATCAGCTTAAGCCATGTTGGCTAAACATGAAGACTTTGTCAAATCTTGGAAACATGGATAATATCATTTGAAGGTATTACATTTTAAGGAATAAAGTAATACTAAAATTAGGATTATTTTGCCATAGGATAAAATAGAAATACTGCCATACATTTGACTCATTTATATGACTGAAAATCATATATTTTCAGATTGTTGCTTCATTTTAAAAACCAGACCTCACAAATCTGACACAAGTTATGTGCAAAATAATGTGCCAGTTACACAGCCCCTGGAGGCCAGTGTGAGTCCACATGCCTCTGGTGGTTTATTTCTAGAGTCCATTTGCTATGGGTCTTTATCATGTTTCCAAAATAAGGAAGTCACCCATCTCTAGTTCAGGCCTTGTTGCCAATGAAATTTTAAAATACGATATTGATAGCGTTTGACTAGACAATAACTAAAATTGGACAAAGGAGATATTTTACTCTCATTGGAGGTTGGCAGCATTTTATTCAGGTTTAAAATTTATGATTCAGCCGGGTGCGGTGGCTCAGGCCTATAATCCCAGCACTTTTGAGAGGCTGAAGCAGGCGGGTATCTTAAGGTCAGGAGTTCAAGACAAGCCTACCAACATGGTGAAACCCTCTCTCGACTAAAATTATAAAAATTAGCTGGGTGTGGTGGCACATGCCTGTAATCCCAGCTACTTGGGAAGCTGAGGCAGGAGAATGACTTGAATCTGGGAGGTGGAAGTGAACCGAGATGGTGCCACTGCACTCCAGCCTGAGCAACAGAGTGAGAATCCATTAAAAAAAAAAAAAAAATTATGATTATCTGAACTGTGGGTCAGGGAACCGTAGAGAACAGAAGTTTGCAGGTCTACACATGGAATCTGCAGTTCTGTTAGGAGAGAATGGCAGTGCAAAAGAGCAACAATTCCTGAGCATCTTCCCTGCAACGTTGACAATGACCCAAAGTTTCTGGGTTGTCCGGTGAGGGGCACAGCTGATGTTATCCCTCCCGTGCTGGCAGTTTTCTAAGTGAGTTCAGATCTTCTAGGAAGGAAGAATAGACATGAGGTCTCTGTGGGAGATCTTTGCAGTGGGAGGTCTCTGAGGGGGCCAAGCCTCCCAAGGAGATTTACGGGCTCCATCTCCGCCTCTCCCAATCCATTAGAACACGCGTTTCCAGCATCTGTGGGGTGCCCGGATGAAGGGATGTGCCTCCAAGTTGTCCTCAAGAGATTCCCAATTGTTTGTGGATGTTGGATGTGCTGTGTCCATGGATTTTGGTGTCTTGTGCGTCCAGCAGCATTGACACATCCAAGCTGAGGAAAGTGGGACCCCTGCCTCCAGCTGCCTGCATGTGGGGTCTCCCTAGAAGGAAGCGTTTAGTGGCTGGGTGGGAAGATTAGGGTGCTCGAATGGGTACTGTGTGGAGGTGCAGAGGCACCAGGCTCTAGCACACTCCTGCCTCCCGGAGAGGCCCAGGTCAGGATCACTGCAGCGACCAATGCCTTGGATCACTCGAGGGCTAGAAGGCACCCACCAACTGTGTAGACAGGAGCACTCAGGGGTGTTGCACATTGGGCATATTGTCACATCAGTTTTGGAATCAGCCTGCATGGAGTCAGTCCAGGACACCCAGCCAGGATTCCGTCGTCGGGGAGGGGAATGCCCACGTGGCTTGTATGAAGGACACTCCAGGGGACACAAGGGCTGTGGTCGCTGGGAGGAGCTCAGGGATGACAGAGACCCCAAGGATTCTACGGAGGTGGTCGGGTTTGGTGATAGGGTGCTGGCAGATGGCCGGTGTGAAGGGTGCTTCAGGGGATGCAAAGGCTCTGGTGGCTTGGAGGAGCTCAGGGATGACAGAGACTCAAAGGATCCTACGGAGGTCTTTGGGACTGATGAGGGCATGGAGGCCAGAGGAGCCGGGGGAGCCCGTGGGGACACATGGAAGCTGGTGGGAGAAGCTTTCCCATGCCCCCCACATGGCCGGTGGTTCCTAGCAGGTGCTTGTTTGTACGCTGGCCCCAGGTGGTCTTGGCATGGAAGGTGATGGGAACTGCCCTCCCTAGGGAGCTCCTTCAGGCACCTGCAGGAGACAGGAGCACAGACTGCAGCTGGGAGCACAGTCTGTCCAGGCCCCTCCAGGGCTCCCCATGCTGATTTCACAAAGCTCTGCCTACCCCTGCCCCAGGGCTTTAGTGACATCACGGCTGTGATCTCCCCTCCCAGATCAGCCCCAGGCCCTGGGGCAGCATCCTAGGCCCTGGTAGGAAGAAGGACATGGGAGAGAAGGGGAAAGAGCCTCACTTTTTCAGCAGGAAAGCGTAGACCTCAAGGTTCTCCACTTCTTTCAAGAGAATTCTGTAATCTGGAAAGCAGGAGATGGGTTATGGTGGTGAGAGAGGGAACTGGGATTTATAGGAGGCTGAGTTCGTGTACCCGTAGGAGAGATGCCAGGATCGGGGATTAGACTCTGGAGTCCCAGCATCCCTGTCCAAGGCCACGTGACCCCAAAGTGATAGCCAGGTGCCTGGGGGCAGCACTTTGTCATTTACAAAGTACTTCTTGAGTCTCAAAGAGGACTCAGCCATGTTAAACAGCTGCCCATATGGACCTGGAGCCCCTCCTGCAGGTCCACACAGTCACTGGTCCCCTTCCCCACACAGTCCCCTCCTGGGCAATACCCACTCCCTGGACCCCATGACTTCATCCCGGCAGGGAATCGGAGATGGATCCCGGGTTCCAATTGCCCTAGCAGGAGCTTCCCCATCAGGCCTCTGCAAATGACTTTCTAGGAGACTTGGTGCTTGTTCCTAGGAACAGGGGAAGCTGTGATCTCTGGGGCTTCGGGGACCCTCAGAGCCTTACCTTTCGAAGTGATATACCTATTTCTGATCCTTATCCATTCCCCCACTTCAGCTCGATCCTGAGAGACAAGAAAGAGGGTGCAGGCCAGGTCTCAGTCTCCTGTCCCCACAGCTGCGGACCCACAGTGCTCGTGAATGACACACTTTCTCCACTCAGCTCACGGAGCCCTGTGTGCTTCTCTTTCCTTTCACTCGTTTCTGAAGTGCATAATAACCTTTTCTGGTTTCTTTCTTTGAAAAGCACGGAGGGGTTTTCTATGTGAGGCCCACCCTGGGCGTCCTCAGTCCCTGTTCCGCTGCTTGTGAAACACACACACTTGGGTCTGCAGGTGCCTCTGAGCTGGCAAGGAGGATTCTGCTTCCGAGGAGGCCAGAGGCGACTCCAGTCTCAGGCAGGAGCTCTCAGGGGCTCAGCACAGCCCCAGAGCACCCCACACAGAGGCTGGGACCCGAGGCACCTGCCCCGGAAGGCAGCTGATGAGCCCGGGCTCAGGGCCTGTCCTCCCACAAGGACCTCACCCCTCTCACGACCAGGTCCTCGCCGCTGAGTCCCGGGGTTTGTTTTTGCTGTGATGCCTCCCGTGCACCCCCACAGATGGTCTGGGAGCTGGGGGTGGAAATCCTATGCCCACTCCAACCCCTGCCTGCCCTGCCGTCCCTAGAGGGATGATGAGATTTCCCATCACAGGAGCGCCTCTGGTTGATTTGGAAAAGTGGAAAAGAGAGCAGGAAAAACAGAATCATTCTCTGCTGGGTGTGGGCTGAGGGCTCCTTACATTCTTGCTGTTCTCCTCTCTGGGAGGCCCTGAGGACGGCTCCCTGGGGGTAAAGTAGGGGCGTAAGATGATCAGGAACATCAGGCTAAACGCAACGAAGAGGATAAAATGGATGATCTCGGGAATGGGGCTCCAGCACAGCTCTGTGTCAAGAACACTGTTCAGAGGAAAGAGAATAGCCATGTCAACTGCACAGCTGCCCTCAGTCTACTGAGCCCCGGGCGTCCCCTCTGGGACTATTTATTGGGGCCCAGGCCCACATCACAGAGCTGGGGCCTCCCCATCACAAAGGGCTCCTAAGGGTGGGGTGGGCAGTGGGAGGAGGAGACTGAGGTCCAGCCCCACCCACCACCACCCACCCCTGCAGTTCCCTTCACCCTCCTGGTCTTCTACATTCCTCCTTCCCACTCCACCTGCTCAACCTGTCAGAGACAGACCTGGTCTGTTTTCCATCCTGTCACCCTGGCACACAGATGGTACCTGGTTCCTTGGAGATCTGCTCAGGCTCCCTCAATTTCACAGTTTTTGAGGATCTGGATTTGTCCCTGAAATTCCTGTTATTTCCAGGGATTATTGCTCTAGCGTCTCCTCTACCTGCTCACTGCAACCTCTGCCTCCCAGGTTCAAGCAATTCTCTACCTCAGCCTCCTGAGTAGCTGGAATTATAAGCACCTGCCACCACACCTGGCTAATTTTTTTTTATTTTTAGTGGAGATGGGGGTTTCACCATCTTGGCCAGGCTGGTCTCGAACTCCTGACCTCGTGATCTACCCGCCTCACCCTCCCAGGGTGCTTGGGATTACAGGCGTGAGCCTCCTGTGCCTGGCCTCAAAAATGTTTTTCTACGGCTTTGGCTAAGCATATGAAGATAAGTGATGCCCAATTCAGGTTTTGCCAAATAGCACAACTCTTTTCAGCGGCTACAAATTCCAGTGGCTCTGGCAGAATGAATATCAACCTAGGTCAATTCCTCATAACAAGAACCCACAAATTTGTCAGTCCACTTCATGTCTCAACTATAAGATAATAGCAGGCAAGATGCACGTTCCTGACGGGCACAGGTTGTTTATATGGTGATTCTTCTTTGAGTTGTTGGTGTTTTCTCCCTTTCTTCCCTCCCTCCCTGCCTCCCTTTCCTCCCCTCCCCTCCACCTAATAGAGGGCCCACGTCTTCACAGGGTGCTCACCTCTAACTGTCGCCAGCATTAGAAAAGGAAGTCAGGGCCAGGTGCAGGGGCTCACGCCTGTAATCCCAGCACTTTGGGAAGCCAAGGCAGGAGGATCACGAGGTCAGGAGATCGAGACCATCCTGGCTAACCCGGTGAATCCCGGTCTCTACTAAAAAATACAAAAATATTAGCTGGGCGTGGTGGCAGGCGCCTGTAGTCCCAGCTACTCTGGAGGCTGAAGCAGGAGAATGGCGTGAACCCGGGAGGCAGAGCTTGCAGTGAGCCAATATTGCGCCACTGCACTCCAACCTGGGCGATGACAGAGCTAGACTCTGTCTCAGAAAAACAAATAAATAAATAAAAATAAAATAAAACGAGGAAGTCAGAAAGCTAAGCAAGGCCTGGATCAGGAGAGCTCTTTATTCTAATGATGAGAAACCACCACAGGGCTCTGGGAAGGGAAGTGGCATGGTCTGATTTACCTATTTTTAAAAACCCATGTAAAGATTATGGGGGAGAGCAGGGGCAAGAGTAGAAGCAGAGATGCCAGGTAGGAAGCAGTTACAAGAATCCAGATAGGTATGGTTGCAGGTTGCTTGGACTCGGGTGGTAATACTGCACAGGTTCGGGATACATTTTGAAGATAAAAGCCAGCTGGTCTTGCTCATGTGGACACTGAGAGAAACTGGGGCCAGGGAACTGGGTAAATTGCAGGGTGGGTGGGGAAGAGGGGGAAGGATGCTACTTTGAGATGGAAACACTGGGGGAGGAGTTGGGTGTGAGTCGTGTGGGGGCTTCAGAAATCTTTTGACCTTTAATGTAAGACGGCCTCAGACATACCAGTGGCACTAGAAGCTGCGGAAGCATGGGAACAATCTAGAAATTGGCCAAGAGCTTTGGCTAGAAATTTAAATGTGGGAATCATCAGTTTATAGGTGTCACTGATATATTTAAAACCATGGACCACGGACCGGGTGCGGTGGCTCACACCTGTGATCCTAGCTCTTTGGGAGGCCGAGTCGGGCAGATCACTTGAGGTCTGGAGTTCAATACCAGCCTGGCCAACATGGTGAAACCCCGTCTCTTCTAAAAATACAAAAATTAGCTGAGTGTGGTGGCATGCACCTGTAATCCCAGCTACTCAGGAGGCTGAGGCAAGAGAATCACTTGAACCCGGGAGGCCGAGGTTGCAGGGCACCGAGATTACGCCACTACACTCCAGCCTGGGTGAGAGACTCTGTCTCAAAAAAAAAAAAAGTGACTGAGAACTCAAAAAGTGGGGAGAGCGGGAGCAGGGGAAGGGCTGAAAAACTACCTGTTAGATACTGTGTTCACTATTTAAGTGACAGGTTCACTAGAAGCCCAAACCTCAGTACCACACAGTTTATCCATGTAACAACCCTGCACGTGTACCTACTGAATCTAAAATTTTTTTAAGGCCGGGTGCGGTGGCTCAAGCCTGTAATCCCAGCACTTTGGGAGGCCGAGATGGGCGGATCACGAGGTCAGCAGATAGAGACCATCCTGGCTAATACGGTGAAACCCTGTCTCTACTAAAAAAAATACAAAAAAACTAGCCAGGCAAGGTGGCAGGTACCTGTAGACCCAGCTACTCAGGAGGCTGAGGCAGGAGAATGGCGTGAACCCGGGAGGCGGAGCTTGCAGTGAGCCCAGATCGCGCCACTGCACTCCAGCCTGGGCGACAGAGCGAGACTCCGTCTCAAAAAAAAAAAAAATTTTTTTTAAAAAGCAATAAGCCATGTTAATAGCAGATACCCTTGGTGTGATGTGATGAGAATGACATTTTCCCTGCAGGCTTCCTCCCCGTGACACAGGCGCCACACTGGCCATCTTTACAGCCCCGACCCTGGACAGTATTGAGCCCCTGAGCCCCCAGCACTTGTGTGTACAGCTTCCGTCCCCCTGCCCCACCTCACCCAGCTGGCTCTACCTTATTTTGACCTCATAGCTGAGCACCGTGCTGGGAGGTGGCCGTGGTACAGCCTGTAAGTAGGGCTGTAAATAGTCCAGCCCCATTACCACATGCTGGTCCAGCCAGCTGGCTGCAGGTGAGTTGTTTCTAGAACCAGAGTTTATAAAATGAGAAAAATAGAAGGGACAGAACAGTGTGTTCCCAGAACACACCTGCAGCTCCCACAGGCTGGGGTCGGGGTCTGGGTCCCGGCTCTGCTGGCTCGGTCACCTCGTTTCTCCTCAAGTTCCTTCTGTGGGACTGGGTGCTGTTTCTACCAAACCGTCTGCTCTCCAGTCCCACAGGGTGTTGCTTTCAGTTATCCTATGGCCTCTCCTCCTAGGCTTTGAAACTGATTCATTGGTTTTTTTTGTTTTTTTTTTTTTTCGTTTTGTTTTGTTTTGTTTTGAGACGGAGTCTCGCTCTGTCGCCCAGGCTGGAGTGCAGTGGCCAGATCTCAGCTCACTGCAAGCTCCATCTCCCAGGTTTACGCCATTCTCCTGCCTCAGCCTCCCGAGTAGCTGGGACTACAGGCGCCCGCCACCTCGCCTGGCTAGTTTTTTGTATTTTTTAGTAGAGACGGGGTTTCACCGTGTTAGCCAGGATGGTCTCGATCTCCTGACCTCATGATCCGCCCGTCTCAGCCTCCCAAAGTGTTGGGATTACAGGCTTGAGCCATCGTGCCCGGCCGATTCATTGTTCTTTTGCTGTATTTTTCCTTGTAGGTTTCAGAATTCTCTATTTATTTATGATAATTTGGGAAGGATCCTGGGAGAGTGAAAATAAATGAAGTGCTCAATCTGCCAAGTTTCACTGGAGGCTCCACTGATCTTTCTACCATGCTCAAATGCCTGCAGGAAATCTGAGGAATCATCTTTCCTACCCTAAGACCCTGGGACTTAGCCCTGGCCCTGAGCCCCTGGCAGACATAAACTAATCAGCAAATGTGCAGGAAAAATGCAGAGCGGCAAGATCAAAGTCAGATTCCCACTCTCCCTAAAGGCCTGGATTCCCCTGGAAACCCACGTCCCCACTGCCTGGAAGGAGGGATGAGGACCCAAAGGAGTGGCTCTGGGCATCAGCTGGTCCAGGCAGGAGGCAGTTCCCCATGTCCCATCTTTCCAGCGCCCAAGGGAGCCTCTCGGGGGAGTCTCATCACCTCCCCTCACCATCACAAAGCAGCCTGCTCCTGGTCTGTATCCAAACACCCCTGGGGGCGGCCGTCCTGGGTGTGCTCCCCTTGCCCTGATGGCTCCTAGAACTCCATAAGGAGAGGCTCGCCAGGGTCACCCAGACAGTCCCTGACCCCACATTGTCCTGACACACAAGGCTTCACCCAGGAGGAAATAGGAAAAGGGAGTGAATCCCACAGGGTCCCCTCACAAAAGGAAAGCTACATGTTGTCACTTGCACGCAAGATGGGCTATGAGGCTGGAGAAAAACTCCCAGGGTCAACACCTCCTGGAGTCTTTTTTTTTTTTTTGGAGATGGAGTCTTGCTCTGTCGCCCAGGCTGGAGTGCAGCGGCGCAATCTCGGCTCACTGCAACCTCCACCTCCCTGATTCAAGCGATTCTCCTTCATCAGCTTCTGGAGTAGCTGGGATTATAAGTGCCCACCACCACACCCAGCTAATTTTTCATATTTTTAGTAGAGATGGGGTTTCACCATGTTGGCCAGGCTGCCCTTGAACTCCTGACCTCAGGTGATCTGCCTGCCCTGGCCTCCCAAAGTGCTGGGATTACAGGTGTGAGCCACTGCATCTGGCCACCTCCTGAAGTCTTTGCTGTACAGGGCTCTGTCCTTTTGTGGAGCCAGGAGGGTGGGATTCTGCCCTCATCTGCTGGCCAGTGCTCCCACCTCATTTTACCCAGGGGAAAGCCCAGCCAGGAGAGGCTGGCCTGTTACGCACCCACCACTCGAGGGCCTGTGGGAGGTAGTCACGCCCTCCTGGCCAGATTGAGTGCCTTTGCTTTGCAGTCCACTAATTCAAGTGTTAATCCCTCCCTCACCACCATAACCCATCTCCTGCTTTCCAGCTTGTAGAAGTCTCTTGAAAGAACTGGAGAACGCTAAGGACCACACTCTCCTGCTGGAAAAGTGAAGCTCTTTCCCCTTCTCTCCCATGTCATCCTTCCTACCAGGACCTAGGATGCCACCCCAGGGCCTGGGGCTGATCTGAGAGGGGAGATCACAGCTGTGATGTCGCTAAAGCTGTGGGGCAGGGGTAGGCAGAGCTTTGTGAAGTCAGCGTGGGGAGCTGTGGAGGGGCCTGGACCACAGGTGCCCAGTGCTCCTGGCAGCAGCCTGTGCTCCTGTCTCCTGCAGGCTCCTGAGGAAGCTCTCTAGGGAGGGCAGCTCCCATCACCTTCCACGCGAAGACCGCCCGGGGCCAGTGTACAAACGAGCACCTGCCAGGAACCACTGGCCACGTGGGGGACGTGGGAAAGCTTCTCCCACCAGCTTCCATGTGTCCCCACGGGCTCCCCCGGCTCCTCTGGCCTCCATGCCATCATCAGTCCCGAAGACCTCCGTAGGGTCCTTTGGGTCTCTATCATCCATCCCTGAGCTCCTCCCAGACACCAGAGCCTTTGTGTCCCCTGGAGCATCCTTCACAACGGCCACATGCGAGCACCCTATCACCAAACCCAGAATGATTTCTCTCCTACCTGGCTTTTGTGTTCTGCTCAGGTCTTTGATGGATTGTAGGGGCCACCCACAATGGGGAGGGCCGTCTGCTTTGCAATCCACTGGTTCAAGTGTTAACCTCACCTAGAACTCCCTCACACACACCTAGAATAATGTTTGGCCAAATGTCTGCCCTCTGTGGGCCAGTTATGCAGACCCATGAAATTAACCATCACAGGCTCTGAGACTCCCGGCCCAAGAGGCCCACGCCCTCTAGCTTCTGCTTATGTGGCCCAGGGGTCCCTGGGGACAGTCTGTGGCCTGGATGGGGATGGGGCCACTCAGCAGCGTGTCCCCTGGTCATGTCCTTCACACCTGAGCCTCCCTCCTCCTCTGTAAGTGGGCTCTGTTCTGTACATTTATGGTTCTCGTTTTTATTGATCTATGAGAATTATTTCTACCACTTAATTTTTTGTTCTGGCTTTTCTGAACTTCTATTTTATGTCTCCTTTCCTAAATTCTAGTAGAGAGACTCAGTTTTCGTATTTCCCTTCCTCTTTCGAATGACTTGGAGGTTATGGTAGGCTGATCATCGCTCCCACAGATACACCCGTGTCTGAGCCCTGGAGCCCGCGAGCATCAGCTGGAATGGCAGAAGACGTGATTAGAGAGAGACCCTGAGAGGAGGAGCGTATCCTGAGTCATCCAGGCAGGCCCTAAATGCCCTAGAAGAGAGAGTCCAAGGGAGCTTCGACCCAGAGCTGCACAAGCAACAAGGCCCTGTGAAAGACGGAGCAGGTCTTGGAGATGCAGCCACAGCGCAGGAACGCCAGGGCAGCCGCCGGAGGCCGGAAGAGGCCAGGAGGCTCCTCCCCAAGAGCCTCAGGAGGGAGCATGGCCCTGCCTTCTCCAGGCCTTGATTTCTGTCTTCTGGCCCCCAGGACTGTGAGGGAATAAGTTTCTGTTGCTGTGAACCCCCAGGCCTGTGGTAGCTTGTTACAGCAGCCACAGGAAGCTAACACAGAGGTCGTATTTTCTCTTTTACTTTAATAAACTGCCTTGAACACTTTATCATGTGCACCAGGACAGGCCCGCTCTTGGTCTAGACACAGCCAGCGTCTCTGCAGGTTCCTCTTCCACTGCAACCTCTGCCTCCTGGGTTCAAGCGATTCTCCTGCCTCAGCCTCCTGAGCAGTTGGGATTACAGGTGCGTGCCCCCACACCTGGCTAATTTTTTTTGGTTGGTTGGTTGTTTTTCTGTTGAGATGGAGTCTCACTTTTGTTGCCCAGGCTGGAGTGCAATGGAGCAATCTGAGCTCACTGCAACCTCCACCTTCCGGGTTCAAATTATTTTCCTGCCTCAGCCCCCCAAGTAGCTTGGATTACAGGCTCCCACCACCATGCCCAGCTAATTTTTTTTGTATTTTTAGTAGAGACAGGGTTTCACCATGCTGGCCAGGCTGGTCTCAAACTCCTGATCTCGGGTGATCTGCCCACCTTGACCCCCGAAAGTATTGGGATTATAGGCGTGAGCCACTCTGCACCTGGCTGTTTTTGTTGTTGTTGTTGTTGTATTTTTAGTAGAGATGGAGTTTCACTATGTTGGTCAGACTGATCTCGAATTCCTGACCTCATGATCCACCCACATCGGTCTCCCAAAGTGCTGGGATTACAGGGATGAGCCACTGCACCTGGCCGAATTGCTCCCACCTTTTATCTATTGTGAATAACACTGCTATTGACAGGGATGGGCGAGTGTCTCTTTATTTCCTTGCTTTCAATTTTGGGGGGATATACACCCAGAAGTGGAATTCTTAGAGCGTCCCTATGTATAATTTCTCGAGGAACCCCCATACTGTTTTCTAGAGGGGCGGCACTATTTTACATTCCCACCAGCAGTGCACAAGGGTTCCAGTTTCTCCGCATCCTCACCAACATTCGTTATTTTCTGGGTTTTCTTTGATACTAGTCAATGTAGTAGGAGTGAAATGGTATCTCGTTGTCATTTTTCCATCTCCCTAATGATTAGTGATGCTGATTATGGAGAAATGTCTATTCAAGTCCTTTGCTTATTTTATTTTATTATTTTTTTTAAGACAGAGTCTCGCTCTGTCACCCAGGCTGGAGTGCAGTGGCGTGATCTCGGCTCACTGCAACCTCAACCTCCCAGGTTTAAGTGATTCTCTTGCCTTAGCCTCCCAAGTAGCTGGGATTACAGGCACCCACCACCACGCCCAGCTAATTTTTGTATTTTTAGTAGAGATGGGGTTTCACCATGTTGGCCAGGCTGGTCTCGAACTCCTGATCTCAGGTAATCTGCCCGCCTCAGCCTCTCAAAGTGCTAGGATTACAGGTGTGAGCCACTGCGCCTGGCCTTGCTCACTTCTTAATTTGATTGTTAGGTTTTTGTTGTTGACTATTTAATTGAAGTGTAATATTCATACAGAGAAGCCACCAATCCCCAGAGGGCAGCTAGGTAAATTATCACAGAGTGACTACGTCTGGGACACCAGCCCTCAGATCAAGAAGTAGAATATTACCAGAGCCATCCTCCCCAACAGCACTAAGATAATCGCTTTCCCAACTTCTCACCAGATGTTTCTTTTGCCTGTTTCACAGAAATAGAATCGTGCAGTATGCATTCATTTGTGTCTGGCTTCTTCTGCTCAACATTATGTTGCTGAGATTCACCAACTGTGCATGGCAGCTGTTAATCCATTTTCAGTGCTGTAAGAATTTTACTCTATAAATATACTGAGAGGTACTTATCCATTCTCCTGTTGGAAGTTGGGGCTATTGTGAATGGTGCTGATATGAACATTCTAGTGCACATCATTTGGTGAACACATGTACAGTGCACAATTCTTTTGGGTCTATGCATAGGAGTGGAATGTGGGGGTCACAGGTGTGGTCTCCTTTAGTAGGTATTACTCAAGGGTTTTCCAAAGTAGTTGTGCTATTTTACATTCCCAATAGTAGTATATGAAGTTTCAGTTACTCCACATTCTTGCCCAAACTTGGTATCAACAGTGTTTTTAATTTTAACCATTCTGGTAGGTGTAATATTGGTTTCTTATTGTGGTTTAAATTTGATGGCTTATGAGGTTGAGCATGTTTTATATGCTTTTTGGCCATTTGGATGTTCATTTGTTCTTTCCTCTCCATTCCTCCCTCCTCCCTCCCTTTCTTTTCTTTTCTTTTTTTTTTTTTTTTTTTTTTGGAGACAGAGTCTTGCATTGTCCCCCAGGCTGGAGTGCAGTGACACGATCTCGGCTCACTGCAAGCTCTGTCTCCTGGGTTCACACCATTCTCCTGCCTCAGCCTCCCAAGTAGCTGGGACTGCAGGTACCCGCCACCACGCCCAGCTAATTTTTTGTATTTTTAGTAGAGACGGGGTTTCACTGTGGTAGCCAGGATGGTCTCGATCTCCTGACCTCATGATCCGCCCATCCCAGCCTCCCAAAGTGCTGGGATTACAGGCGTGAGCCACCGCGCCTGGCCCCTCCCTCCCTTTCTTCCTTCCCTTTTTTGTCTCTCTTCATTTCTTTCACCCATTGTCCTATTGGTCTGCCAGCTTTTTGCTTAATTAAAAAAAAAAAAATTTATTTTACTTCAAGTTCTGGGATACATGTACAGAATGTGCAGGTTTGTTACATAGGTAAATGTGTGCCATGGTAGTTTGCTGCACTTAGCAACCCGTCACCTAGGTATTAAGCCCTGCATGCATTTTTCATTTTAATTTATAGGAATTCTCTTTATACTCTACCTGTGACTTATCTTTTCACCCTCCTCCATTCCTCACCTCTTTTTTTTTTTTTTTTTTTTTTAAAGAGACAGAGTCTCACCCTGTCACCCAGGCTGAAGTGCCGTGGCACACTCGTGGCTCACTGCAGCCTCAACCTCCCAGGCTCAAGTGATCCTCCTGCCTCATCCTCCCAAGTATCTGGGACCACAGGTGTGCACCACCACACCCAGCTAATTTTTCATTTTTGGTAGAGACAAGGTCTTGCTAAGTTGCTCAGGCTGTTCTCTAACTCCTGACCTCAAGTGATACCCCCCACCTTGGCCTTCCAAAGTGCTGGAATTACAGCATGAGTCACCACACCCGGTCCCATGTTTTTACTCTCTTATTGATGAAAAAATTCTTAATTTTACTATCACCCAATGTATCAATCATTTTCTTTTGGGATAGTGCTTTGTTTGTCTTATTGAAGAAATTTTTACCTGCCTCCTAAGGAGCCTTAAAAATCTCCATATGCCTATAAAGCCCCACTGTTCCAATGTCTATTTTGTGCTAGAAAATAAACGAGGCACTGTCCCAGAGGCGATGCCTATCTTGTGGGAAAACTGTCTTCATCATCATTTGCCAAGCCAGGAGATGATCAGGATGAGGACAATTTCTATGACTCCCGGTGTCTGGAACTCTTCCTTCATTAGAGAGAGTGGGCCTGATGCCGTTGTGGGCCAGGTGGGTGCCCATCCCAGTCCCACCTGCCCACAGGGACAGGGCATGAGGAATGGAGAAGGTGTGGTGTCCTTGGGCAAAGCCAGGCCAGAGATGTGGTTCTGCAAACAGAATGAGGGTACAGATGAGTCTGCCTGCCTCGCTGTGGGGCTCCAGGGGCTGCAGGAGGTGGGAGAGAAGCAGGTAGAGGAGGGATCCAGCGGGAAGAAGAGCAGAGCATTCTCCCTGGGAAGGGAAAAAGAAAGACGTACCTTACATTTAACAGCTCAGTGTTCCAGGGACCAGAGGTGAGGTCGCAGCTGCTGGTTCCCACACCTCCTGTCTCTGGCGTGAGTTGTTTAGATGTCAGAATTGGTGAAAACTTTGAGATTGTACCAGCTGGTCCAGGAAAGGTAATGGGGGAGCTACAAAGCTTGTAGAAGCGCAGTCAGGGCTGTCCTGTGCACAGGGGCTCCAGGGCACGTGAGCCACGCTGGGGCAGTGGTTAGGGCCAGGCCTCTTAGGAGTGACCCAGACCAGCCTTTTCTTTCTCATTCTCTCACGCTCTGAATTCAAAAGCTTAAACATGCCACGAAATGTCCACCCACTAAAAAGAAAGTATTTGCCTCCCGGGCTCAGAAATGATATTAAGGAAATTGCACATCTACTGACTGTGACAGAAAGCAAATCAGTGGCTCCTTGAGATGGGATAGGGTGGGAGGGGCTGCAGGGAGGGATTCCAAAGAAGCATGAGGAAGCTTTGGGAGTCGTGATGCTCCTGATCTTGACTATGGTCATGGTTTTGCAGGTATGTACGTGTGTCAAAATTGATCAAATTTTTTTTTTTTGAGATGGAATTTCACTCTTGTTGCCCAGGCTGGAGTGTAGTGGCATAATCTTGGCTCATTGCAACCTCCACCTCCCGGGTTCAAGTGATTCTCCTGCCTCCTCCTCCAAAGTAGCTGGGATTACAGGCACCCACCACTACGCCTGGCTAATTTTTTGTATTTTTAGTGGAAATGGGGTTTCACCATGTTGGTCAGGTGGGTCTCGAACTCCCGACCTCAGGTGATCCACCCACCTCAGTCTCCCAAAGTGCTGGGATTACAGGCGTGAGCCACCACACCAAGCCTTGTTCTCTTGTGTGTTAGTTACTCCTCCGTGAGGCTGCTAAACATCCTCTCAGCACACACACACCCACAGACACACACCTGCACGCCCTCACGCAGTTTGCAAGGCAGTGGTTCAAGTTACACTTTAATCCCTCAAGCGTGCTCATCTCACTCTCCAAACCTGCCCTCTTGCAGGGTCCATGGTTCTTCTAAGTGTCCTGGTCACAAGGCAGCTGGATCAACACTCAGAGGTACAGAGCAGGGCAGAGTGTGGTCCCTGCATCTGTCTCGCCCCCACGTTCTTTACACACAGAGACCTCCCCGGGAGCTGTGACTTGAACTTCACAATCTGCAGGGCCCACCCAGGAGCCGTGTCCTCCTCACAGGCAATGGGATCTCCTCTTCTCTCCACCTGTGTGGGAAGATTGGAAACAAAACGTAGAGAAAGTGGGAGGTAAAACACTAAGGGGATGGATCACACCTGAGCGACACCGGGACCGAGGGAAACACTGAGGGGATGGATGGACCACACCTGAGGGTCCCCAGGACAGAAGGAAACACTGAGGGGATGGATAGGCCACACCTGAGTGACCCCAGGACCGAGGGAAACACTGAGGGGCTGGATGGGCCACACCTAAGTGTACCAAGGACGGAGGTAAACACTAAGGGTATGGATGGACCACACCTGAGGGTCCCCAGACAGAGTGAAGGACGGCTGTTGTTGGGATGATAATTCCACATCTTTAGAGAACAAGAATTCCAGGTAGTTCTCTTGTCTCCAAACAGTGTGGTTATGAACTAGCTCTCACTCCAGGAGGCTTTAAGGCTCCATATAATATATGTAGTAATAAAGAAAAACAGGCCAGGTGCCACAGCTCACACCTGCAGTCCCAGCACTTTGGGAGGCCAAGGTGGGAGGACCACTGAGGCCAGGATTCTGAAACCAGCCTGGGCAATGTAACAAGAGCCCATTTCTATAAATAATTTCAAAAATGTAAAAAGAAAAAAAAAAAAAACAAATAGTGGTAACTGTCACAACTAACACATTGGTACAAACAAAAATTTACACCAAGGTGAAAAAAGTCAAGTTTTTTTTTTTTTTTTAACCAAAACAATACTTCAGTCTAGGAAGAGGTGCTTCCTCTCCGGAAGCAGCTGAAGCCCTGAGCTGCTGTCCACAGGCGGATGGACTCTGCAGGAGCCCCTAGTGGGCCTCAGCTACTCCATGTCAGCTCCTTTCTTGTCCCTCTGCTGGTCCACAGGGGCCGCTGCAGTTGGCCAGGTCTCCTGGGAGTCAGAGGGGGCCATGGGTTCCACCCCAGGGCCCACTTCATCAGCACAGTGCTCTCACCATCTGAGCACCAACCCAGAGGAAAAGGAGAAAGAAAGGGTGATGCTGATCCCCCAAGCAAAATGGAAACACCTCCACCTCCCACCCTCAAAATCACCCAACAATGGACCCTGGGCACTGAGGGCCTCTTAGGGAGTTGTTTGCACCACAATAAAATCTACAAAGTTCCCATGGCACGTGAGTGGATGCTTCATCAACACAGGAATGTCCGACTGCCCCAAGGAAGGCTCCAGTAATGTTGAGATCTTTGAATAGGAGCAAGGGATCAAGGCCGATGGTCTCTCTGAGGGCCTCAGTTTTCATCCATGTGGTCAAGCTCCCCTTTGGGAATCTGGGTTATGGTTCCTGAGATGGGGGCAAGAGGCATCCACTGACAGCTGTATTTACAAAAATCCATCAAGGCGACAATGCTTGTGAAAGTCAAAGCAGCACAGTAACTCACTGGAAAAGTGAAAGCTTCTCATCATCACACCCATAGAGATAATGGGGGTAGGGTAGGGGGCCAATCCGAGAAAGCATGTGTGTGCTCTGTGCACTCACAGCCGCCCCTCTCCTCTGCTCTCTGGCTCCTGATTTGCATAGTGAGAGGCAGACACCAGGCTTGAATCAGGAGGGACAGCGCCTTGTCCCAGTAAGTTTGGGTCTTGAGACAGTGAGTAGCAAGGGTGTAGAGAGAAAGGGATTTATCGACAAAGTTAACTGACTTTGATTCTTGAGTTCGATAGGGAGAGTTTGAATAACAAGGGACACCGATACTAACACGTGTTAAATAGACAAACTGCTTCTAATATTTGATAGGCATAAATGTCGCATTTATTTATACTTCTAAGCAAAGTCAAGTCTCTTTCTCAGTTGCTCATTTTCAGAGAGTGAGAAAGCCCAAGATCTTCTCATGGCCTCTTCCCCTTCCTCGGGTTATGGACACCAGGGCTCTGGGGACTGCAGAGCTGGGTAGGTCTCCTCGGAGTCACAGGGGGCCGTGGAGGAGAGCAGAGGAGAGAATGCTGTTCTTGGCTGTGATCAGGTGGCTGTCAGATCCCTGCTCCTACATTCAGTGGGGAGTGACCTTCGGAAAATTATGTAACTCTCTATGTCTCGGTTTTCTCATCTGAAAAATGGAGCTGATGGTAATAATCCTCATCCAGGAGAATAGTATGTGTTGATCATCCTCGTGGCATTCTTTTAAAGAGCTGCACAACACTCCATTGTATGGGCATTAAATCATTTGTTTATTGTATGCAATCTCAGCTCACTGCAACCTCCGCCTCCTGAGTTCAAGTGACTCTCCTGCCTCAGCCCCCTGAGTAGCTGGGATTACAGGTGCCTGCCATCATGCCCGGCTAATTTTTGGATTTTTAATAGAGACAGGGTTTCACCCTGTTGGCCAGGCTGGTCTTGAACCTCTAACCTCAGGTGATCCGCCCACCTCAGTCTCCCAAAGTGCTGGGATTACAGGCATGAGCCACCATGCCAGGCCCATAGACCTAAATGTAAAATACATTTATTGAACGCCATGAAACCAGCAGCTTTGCTGTCACCACCAGAAGGTGATGACATGATTTGGAGAATTTTCAAATAGGGATATTGATGCAAACAAACAGGAAGGACCAGTAGCTCTGCTAGTCTCCTCAGAGACCAGAACCTGCCCAAACCACCCAACATCCCTGACTGATGATGGTGCCTGAGCGCATGTGAGGAGAAGACACAGCAAGAGGAGATGCCTGTGGAAAGCAGATGGCCTGAGCTCTGTGTGCACGCCCTAGTCCACAGGTAGATCCATCAGCAACAATGGAAGCCTCACCGACTCCAGGTGTTAGTGTACAAATTCAGAGAACTGTTGGCAGAATACCATGCATGCAGATAAAGGAGTGGTTCCTAGGAAGCCATGCATAAGAACATAAACAAAAAATGAGCAGAGATGGTTGTGGCTACACACTGCTGACAGAATTTACAAATTTAGTACTGGGGGGTTACAAACAAATGAACAAAACTGTAACAACAATTCCAGGAGAAAAGAATCAGAATCCAGAGTTGAACAGTCTATAACCTAAGTATCCAGTGTTCAATGATAAGTTACAAGATGAAAAGAAACAGGAAAATGTGGTAGGAAACCAGTTAATAGAAACTGTCTTTAAGTGTCCCTAGACGTCACACTTAGCAAACAAAGACTTCAAAGCAGTTACTGCATGTTAAAAGAACTAAAGGCCAGGCACGGTGGCTCAAGCCTGTAATCCCAGCACTTTGGGAGACGGGTGGATCACGAGGTCAGGAGATCGAGACCATCCTGGCTAACACGGTGAAACCCCATCTCTACTAAGAAATACAAAAAACTAGCCGGGCAAGGTGGCGGGCGCCTGTAGTCCCAGCTACTCAGGAGGCTGAGGCAGGAGAATGGCGTGAACCCAGGAGGCGGAGCTTGCAGTGAGCTGAGATCCGGCCACTGCACTCCAGCCTGGGCAAGAGAGCGAGACTCCGTCTCAAAAAAAAAAAAAAAAAAAAAAAAGAACTAAAAAAGGGCTGGGCACAGTGGCTCGTGCCTGTGATCCCAGCACTTTGTGAGGCCGAGGCAGGCAGATCACCTGAGGTCAGGAATTCAAGACCAGCCTGACCAACATGGAGAAACCCTGTCTCTACTAAAAATACAAAATTAGCCAGGCGTGGTGGCGCATGCCTGTAATCCTAGCTACTCGGGAGGCTGAGGCAGGAGAATCGCTTGAACCTGGGAGGCAGAGGTTGCAGTGAGCCAAGATCACGCCATTTCACTCCAGCCTGGGCAACAAGAGCAAAACTCTGTCTCAAAAAAAAAAAAAAAAAGAGGCCGGGCGTGGTGGCTCAAGCCTGTAATTCCAGCATTTTGGGAGGCCGAGATGAGTGGATCACGAGGTCAGGAGATCGAGACCATCCTGGCTAACATGGTGAAACTCAGTCTCTACTAAAAAAAAATACAAAAAACTAGCCAGGCGAGGTGGCGGGCACCTGTAGTCCCAGCTACTTGGGAGGCTGAGGCAGGAGAATGGCATAAACCTGGGAGGCGGAGCTTGCAGTGAGCTGAGATCCGGCCACTGCACTCCAGCCTGGGTGACAGAGCGAGACTCTGTCTCAAAAAAAAAAAAAAGGAAGAAAGAAAAAGAAAAAGAAAAATGACTTATGAAACATCAAGCACAACATATGTAGAATGAGAGTCTCAGAAAGGGGAAAGAAAGAATTATTTATAGAAATGATGGCTGAAAACTTACCAAATTTAATATGAAACATTAATCTATAGAGTCAATGTTTACTTTTAGTAAAATAAGAACCAAGATATCCAGTCCTACACACATTGCGTCAAACTATGAAAAGATAAAGAGTAAATATTGAAAGCTGTCAGACAAAAACTTATCTTCATGTACAAGAGCACCATAATAAAATTAACCACTGATTTCTGATCAGAAACAATGGTGAGACCTGGCACGGTGGCTCACGCCTGTAATCCCAGCACTTTGAGAGGCCAAGGTGGGTGGAATACCTGAGGCCAGGAATTTCAGACCAGCTTGGCCAACATGATGAAATCCCGTCTATACTAAAAATACAAAAATTAGCTGGGCATGTTGTTGTGTGCCTGTAATCCCAGCTACTCGGAGGCTAAGGCCAGAGAATTGCTTGAACCTGGGAGGCAGAGGTTGCAGTGGACTGAGATCATGCCACTGCACTCCAGCCTGGGCAACAAACAGAGGGAGACTCTGTCTCAGAAAGAAAGAAAGAAAGAAAGAGAGAGAGAGAGGGAGGGAGGGAGGGAAAGAAGGAAGGAAGGAACGAAGGAAGGAAGGAAGGAAAGGTGGGAAGGCAATGGGATGGTATAGACAAAGAATGAAAGAAAAAAAATTGTCAACTAAAAATGCCCTGTCCAGCAGATCTATCTGTTAAAAATAAAAATATTCCCAGATAAACAATGTAGAGGACTACGTGCTCGCAAATGAGACGTTCCCGATAAGTCCTGCGCTTGCAAACGAAGCAGGGCGTTCCTTCCCTGCAAACGGGGAGGACAAAGGAGCCAGCTGCAAACAGCAGACCCTGGGGGCTGGTTTATGTGTAAACATCTTGAAAATCCAGAAAGTCAGGGAAAGGTCAGAAAAACAACAATGTGTCTTGTGACTTGGCAACATTCCACAAACGACTGTATAAAATAAAGCAGAGCGTGTTGTTCGGGGCGGCCACCATGTTTGTCTCATCCTGTGTTGTCTTGTGTGTTCATTCCTTTGTTTAGGAAACACGCGGACCCCAACAAACAAAGACAGAAAATTTGCTGCCAGCAGTCCTAACATATAAGAAATACTACAAGAAAGCTTTTGAACTGAAAGAAAGGCTTGATTCTTCTATTTGAAAATACTGAATTGATTTGTCACGGGGTATGTGTGTATATATGTGTGTGTGTATGCCGAAAATTCCAAAACTTCTCATGCACTTTAACTTTTATTGATTTTAGAAGCAAAAATATTGCAAATATATAAAAATATCCTTGGAAGGTTTAATAAGTTCAATTTTTATACTTTTGTAGTCCTATGAATTTTAATAATAAAGAATTGATTTAATTTTTGATTAAGTCTAGCTGAAGATAGTAAAGATTAATTGAAACAAAAATTATAAAAATTTTATTCAGGCCAGATGCGGTGGCTCATGCCTATAATCCCAGCACTTTGGGAGGACAAGGTGGGTGGATCACGAGGTCGGGGATCAAGACCATCCTGGCTAACACGGTGAAACCCCGTCTCTATTTTAAAAATTACAAAAAATTAGCCGGGTGTGGTGGCAGGCGCCTGTAGTCCCAGCTACTCGGGAGGCTGAGTCAGGAGAATGGCGTGAACCTGGGAGGCGGAGCCTGCAGTGAGCTGAGATCATGCCACTGCACGCCAGCCTGGGCGTCAGAGCTAGACTCTGTCTCAAAAAAAAAAAAAAAAAATTTATTCAAAACTAGCAATGATAAGCAAGTATAAAAAATAAGTTTTGAGTTGATGCAAGGTAAGAACATATTATGTGGGAAAGTTAGAATTGCAGGCAGAGGAGACCCTAGAGCAATAATCCCTGGAAATAACAAATTTCAGGGACAAATCCAGATCCTCAAAAACTGTGAAATTGAGGGAGCCTGAGCAGATCTCCAAGGAACCAGGTACCATCTGTGTGCCAGGGTGACAGGATGGAAAACAGACCAGGTCTGTCTCTGACAGGTTGAGCAGGTGGAGTGGGAAGGAGGGATGTAGAAGACCAGGAGGGTGAAGGGAATTGCAGGGGTGGGTGGTGGTGGGTGGGGCTGGACCTCAGTCTCCTCCTCCTACTGCCCACCCCACCCACCCGTAGGAGCCCTTTGTGAGGGGGAGGCCCCAGCTCTGTGATGTGGGCCTGGGTCCCAATAAATAGTCCCAGAGGGGACACCCAGGGCTCAGGTCCACTGTTCAAGGACTGATCAGTGTTCTTGACACAGAGCTGTGCTGGAGCCCCATTCCTGAGATCATCCATTTCATCCTCTTCGTTGCGTTTAGCCTGATGTTCCTGATCATCTTACGCCCCTACTTTACCCTCAGGGAGCCGTCCTCAGGGCCTCCCAGAGAGGAGAACAGCAAGAATGTAAGGAGCCCTCAGCCCACACCCAGCAGAGAATGATTCTGTTTTTCCTGCTCTCTTTTCCACTTTTCCAAATCAACCAGAGGCGCTCCTGTGATGGGAAATCTCATCATCCCTCTAGGGACGGCAGGGCAGGCAGGGGTTGGAGTGGGCATAGGATTTCCATCCCCAGCTCCCAGACCATCTGTGGGGGTGCACGGGAGGCATCACAGCAAAAACAAACCCCGGGACTCAGCGGCGAGGACCTGGTCGTGAGAGGGGTGAGGTCCTTGTGGGAGGACAGGCCCTGAGCCCGGGCTCATCAGCCGCCTTCCCAGGCAGGTACCTCGGGTCCCAGCCTCTGTGTGTGGTGCTCTGGGGCTGTGCTGAGCCCCTGAGAGCCCCCACCTGAGACTGGAGTTGCCTCTGGCCTCCTCGGAAGCAGAATCCTCCCTGCCAGCTCAGAGGCACCTGCAGACCCAAGTGTGTGTGTTTCACAAGCAGCGGAACAGGGACTGAGGACGCCCAGGGTGGGCCTCACATAGAAAACCCCTCCGTGCTTTTCAAAGAAGGAAGCCAGAAAAGGTTATTATGCNAAAAAAAAAAAAAAAAAAAAAAGTCATTTTGCAGAGGCCTGATGGGGAAGCTCCTGCTAGGGCAATTGGAACCCGGGATCCATCTCTGATTCCCTGCCGGGATGAAGTCATGGGGTCCAGGGAGTGGGTATTGCCCAGGAGGGGACTGTGTGGGGAAGGGGACCAGTGACTGCGTGGACCTGCCGGAGGGGCCCCAGGTCCATATGGGCAGCTGTATAACATGGCTGAGTCCTCTTTGAGACTGCCCCTGTCCTCTCTCCCCAGGAGGTGGTCGTGACCCCCATGATAGGGTGTGTCTGTGTCGGGAAGCACTTTGTAAATTACAAAGTGCTGCCCTCCGGGCACCTGGCTATCACTTTTGGGGCCATGTGACCTTGGACAGGGATGCTGGGGCTCCAGAGTCTAATCCTCGATCCTGGGGTCTCCCTTAATGACACATGCACTCAGGCTCCTGTAAGTCCCAGTTCCCTCCCTCGCCACCATAACCCATCTCCTGCTTTCCAAATTACAAAAGGCTCTTGAAACAACTGGAGAAACTTGAGGAAGTTTTCCTGTTGGCAAAGTGAGGCTCTTTCCTGTTTTCTCCCATGTCCTCCTTCCTACTAGGGCCTAGGATGCCACCCCAGGGCCTGGGGCTGATCTGGGAGGGGCGATCACAGCCGTGATGTCACTAAAGCCCTGGGGCAGGGGTAGGCAGAGCTTTGTGAAGTCAGCATGGGGTACCCTGAAGGGGCCTGGGCCGAAGGTGCCCAGTGCTCCTGGCTGCAGCCTGTGCCTCCTGTGTCCTGCAGGTGCCTGAGGAAGCTCCCTGGTGAGGGCAGCTTCCATTGCCTTCTAAACCGAGACCGCCTGAGGAAGTCGTTCAAACGAGGCCCTTGGAGAGTTCGCTGGCCTGGTGGGCGGTGTGGGAAAGCTTCTCCCACCAGGTTGTCCCCACAGCCTCCCCCGGCTCCTCTGGCCTCCAAGCCATCATCAGTCCCAAAGACCTCCATAGGGTCCCCTGGGTCTCTGTCATCCCTGTGCTCCTCCCAGCTACCAGTGTCTTCGTGTCCCCTGAAGCAATCTTTATACAAGTCATACGCAAGCTCCCTAACAGCAAACCCGGGCACCTCTGTAAAATCCTTGGAGGCTCTTTCATCCCTGAGCTCCTCCCAGCCACCAGAGCCTTTGCATTCCCTGGAGTGTCCTTCACACAAGCCACACGGGCGCTCCCCTCCCCGACGATACGGAATCCTGGCTGGGTGTCCTGGTCCAACTCCACCCAGGCTGGTTCTCAAACTGACGCCACAATATGCCCAATGTGTGACACCCCTGAGCTGTGTAGCTGGTGGGTGTCTTCTAGCCCTCGAGTGATCCAAGGCATTGGTTGCTGTAGTGATCCCAGGCCTCTCCTGGAGGCAGGAGGCTGCTAGAGCCTGGTGCCTTTGCACCTCCTCACAGTATCCATTCAAGCACCCTAATATTCCCAACCACCTACCAAAGGCTTCCTTCTAGGGAGATGCCACATGCAGGCAGGTGGAGGCAGCGGCCCTACTTCCCTCAGCCTGCACGAGACAATGCTGCTAGATGTACAAGACACCAAAATCCCAGACACTCCCATGGACGCCACATCCAACATCCACAAACAATTGGGAATCTCCTGAGGACAACTTGGAGGCGCATCCCCTCCCTGATCCGGGCACCCCACAGATGCCAGAAACGCATGCTCTAATGCATTGGAAGAGGAACCTGCGGAGACGCTGGCTGTGTCTAGACTAAGAGTGGGCCTGTCCTGGTGCACACAATAAAGTGTTCAAGGCAGTTTATTAAAAGAAAAAACGTACACGATAAAGTGTTCAAGGCAGTTTATTAAAGTAAAAGAGAAAATACGACCTCTGTGTTAGCTTCCTGTGGCTGCTGTAACAAGCTACCACAGGCCTGGGGGTTCACAGCAACAGAAACTTATTCCCTCACAGTCCTGGGGGCCAGAAGACAGAAATCAAGGCCTGGAGAAGGCAGGGCCATGCTCCCTCCTGAGGCTCTTGGGGAGGAGCCTCCTGGCCTCTTCCGGCCTCCAGCGGCTGCCCTGGCGTTCCTGCCGCTGTGGCTGCATCTCCAAGACCTGCTCCGTCTTTCACAGGGCCTTGTTGCTTGTGCAGCTCTGGGTCGAAGCTCCCTTGGATTCTCTCTTCTAGGGCATTTAGGGCCTGCCTGGATGACTCAGGATACGCTCCTCCTCTCAGGGTCTCTCTCTAATCACGTCTTTTGCCATTCCAGCTGATGCTCGCGGGCTCCAGGGCTCAGACACGGGTGTATCTGTGGAGCCATGATCAGCCTACCATAACCTCCAAGTCATTCGAAAGAGGAAGGGGAATACGAAAACTGAGTCTCTCTACTAGAATTTAGGAAAGGAGACATAAAATAGAAGTTCAGAAAAGCCAGAACAAAAAATTAAGTGGTAGAAATAATTCTCATAGATCAATAAAAACAAGAACCATAAATGTACACAACAGAGCCTGTCCAATTGGAAACAAAATCTAGCCAGACATTGCTTACAAAGGTCATGGTGAAGTGGTGAAGCGGTGAAGCGTAGAAAGGTAGAAGGCAAGAGGGTGTGGAATATGAAGTGTGAATGCAGATGGGAAGAAAGCCGGGGTGGCTGGGTCAATACCCAACTTAGACTTAAAGACACAGGGACCCCAGGAATGGAGACAGCGAATTCCAGGTGATGAGGCAGACATAGCCTGTAAGGGTGAGAGTAAGAGCAGGTGACCAGCTTTGTAGAGGAAAAGGTACTTCCCTGAAGACTGTGGGGCCCATTCCAGCCTGGCTCTGGGAGGACAGCTCCGACCCATCCTCCCATGAATGGGGTGGCCCTGGCCCAGACTAAGGACAGTGCAGGGTGGTCCGGAGGGGCCTGCTATGATCATGAAGTTGGGAACTGCCTAAACCGTCTTCACGGAGCCTTTGTGTCCAGGGGGAAATCCAGGCACATGGAATACAATTTGCAGGCCATGGTTGCTGAGGACAAGGCTGGGTCAGCACTAGGCTGGTTTTCAGTAGATGGCAGCGAAGCCCTGGAGAAGCCTGGGGAGGGCAGAAATGCACAAGAAGGGGAGGAAGCCGGAGCCTGGCTGGTCCTGGTTGTCAGGGGCTTGGGGGGACCCTGCTCCTTTCTCTGGGAGCCCTGAGGCCTCAACTGGAGGACAGGAGGTGGATGTGCTGGTCCCTGAGGCCCGGGCAGCATGAACTGCGTGTGGAGCCAGGATTCGTCTGAGCCCTCACAGGCCTGGCCTTTCCCTGCCAGGGAGGTGCCATTTTCGCCCCCAGCAGCCTCCATCCCCGGATCCTGAGCCCTCAGGGACCCTGTCGAGGAAGCAGGAATCAAAGACCCAAAAATGTGTTTGGGCGTGATGGCGAGTGCCTGTAGTCCCAACTACTCGCGAGGCTGAGGCAGGAGAATCGCTTGAACACGGGAGGTGGAGGTTGAGGCGACACTGCACTCCAGCCTCGCGACAGAGCGAGACTCCGTCTCAAAAAAAAAAAAAAAAAAAGAAAAAAAGAAAGAAAGAAAGAAAAAAAATTAGCCGGGCGTGGTGGGGCGGTAATCCCAGCTACTCGGGCAGCTGAGGTGGCAGAACCACTTGAACCCGGCAGGCGGAGGCTGCAGTGAGCCTCTCGAGATCGCGCCACTGCCCTCCAGACTGGGCAACAAGAAAGACTCCGTCTCAAAAAAAAAAAAAAAAAAGATATTAGCCGACAGTACGTTTTGAACATTTGATTTTGCTGAAGACAGTGAGTGACCTGGCCTGGCTGAAGCCTTAGGTAGGAGGTGGGTACACAGAAAGTTCAAAACTGACCGCCTGTGCTGTCGGCCTGAAGGAGACGCGCGGCGTGAACCGGAGGGGGCGTGCTCCGTTCCCCCGCCAGGTCGCCGACCGGCAGACCCTTCTCCTCAGCGGGCGGCCGGACACTGTGGGGACGCCTTTGTTTCCGCCGCTCACGGTGTCTGAATCCACAATTTGTTTACGTGGTTATGGAGCCGGACTTGGGCATCGGAAGGGCGGTCTCTTTCAGCACAACAGTGGGGCTCCAGGAAGGCGGAGAGACGCGGGGATCCCAGCTGGAAGGGCGGACTGCGCTGCCTGGCGGTGGCAGGGGAAGGGGTGGAACCCCATACCCGGGCTCTAACCAAGAGGCCCTTTTCTTAAGTCTCTGCAGCTTGGAGTGTACCACCCGAGCAGGTCCCGGAGGCAGCCGATGCTGTATATCACTCAGAACTTTAAAGTTTGTTTGTTCTGCGACAGGGTCTCCCCACTTTGCCTAGGTTGGAGTTCAGGGGCGCTATCTCAGCTCACTGCATCCTCCACCTCCTGAACTCAGGCGATCCTCCCACCTCAGCCTCCTGAGTAGCTGGAACTACAGGCATGTGCCACCAGGCCTGGCTAATATTTTAATTTTATTTATTTATTTTTTTGAGACTGAAGTCTCGCTCTTGTTGCCCAGGCTGGAGTGCAGTGGAGCGATCTCGGCTCACCGCAACGTCTGCCTTTTGAGTTCAAGCAATTCTCCTGCCTCAGCCTCCCTAGTAGCTGAGATTACAGGTGTGCGCCACTGCACCTGGCTAATTTTTTGTATTTTTAGTAGAGGCGGTGTTTCACTATGTTGGCCAGGCTGGTCTTGAACTCCCGGCCTCAGGTAATTTGCCTGCCTTGGCCTCCCAAAGTGCTAGGATTACAGGCGTGAGCCACTGCGCCCAGCATGTTTTTAAATTTTTGTAGAGATGGGGCCTCAATATGTTGCCCAGCCTGGTCTCGGACTCCTGACCTCAGGTGATGTGCCCGCCTTGGCCTCTTAAAGTACTGGGATTATAGGCGTGAGCCACCACACGGAACCTAGATCATTTTTTCTCAACTTTTTTTTCATGATCGCCATCTTAAAGATCTTTTCTAGATGTTTTTTCCTAGTTCCCCACCACATGACATTTTAATAACATAGATATACCGTAACGTATATCTTTTTATGTCCTGTGGCCCTTTGGAAGGCAACAAACCATTATGTTACCTAAGATTTATTTCCTTCCCCTCACAGCCTCGCCATCCCACTACCCCCATGCACTCATACCACAATTTATTCCATACTTCATTAGAGATTAAGTTGAGATTAAAGCTTCCCTATTTCATGCTGCCATGAACAATCTTGTAATTAAATCAGTGCAAAAGTAGGAATGGAATGTATGCTTTAACGAAATGTATGTATTTATACTGCAAATAGCCCTGAGCGAGAAAGGGTGTACCAATTTACACTTCAACCACAATGTGCCTCAATGACATCTCCCTGCATCCTTTCCAGCTCTCTTAATTACTCTTTTAAATGATCATTAATTTGAAAATTAGTTGCAAAGGCTTTGCATTATTTTATTTAATTTGCATTTATTTGGTTACCACTCAAAGGGACACTTCTCAAGCCTATGGATCATCTGCATATTTTCTTTTTATTTTATTTATTTATTTTTTTGAGACAGAATTTCACTCTTGTTGCCCAGGCTGGAGTGCAATGACACAATCTCGGCTCAACACAACCTCTGCCTCCCGGGTTCAAGTGATTCTCTTGCCTCAGCCTCCTGAGTAGCTGGGATTACAGGCATGCGCCACCGTGCCCGGCTAATTTTGTATTTTTAGTAGAGATGGGGTTTCTCCATGTGGGTCAGGCTGGTCTCAAACTCCCCACCTCAGGTGATCTGCCCACCTCGGTCTCCTAAAGTGCTGGGATTACAGGGGTGAGCCACCATGCCCAGGTTTCTTTTTTTTTCTTTTTGAGAGGGAGTTTTGCTCTTGTTGTCTAGGCTGGAGTGCAACGGCATGATCTCAGCTCACCACAACCTCTGCCTCCCAGGTTCAAGCAATTCTCCTGCCTCAGCCTCCCAAGTAGCTGGGATTACAGGCATATGCCACCACGCCCGGTTAATTTTTTGTATTTTTAGAAGAGACAGGGTTTCTCTATGTTGGTCAGGCTGGTCTTGAACTCCTGACCTCAGGTAATCCACCCGCCTTGGCCTCCCAAGGTGCTGCGATTACAGGCATGAGCCCAGTCATCTGCATATTTTCTTTTGCAAATCTCAGGGTTCTGTTTTTTTATTTGTTTTGTTTTGAGACAGAGTCTCGTTCTGTCACCCAGGCTCGAGTGCAGATGCATGATCTGAGCTTACTGCAACCTCCGCTTCCCAGGTTCAAGTGATTCTCCTGCCTCAGCCTCCAATTAGCTGGGATTACAGGCACGTACCACCAAGCCCAGCTATTTTTTGTATTTTTTTAGTAGAGACGGGATCTCACCATGTTGGCCAAGCTGGTCTCCAACTCTTGACGTCAGGTGATCCACCCACCTTGGCCTCCCAAAGTGCTGGGATTACAGGTATAGCTACTGCCCCTGGCTTTTTTTTTTTTTTTTTTTTTTTTTGAGATGGAGTCTTGCTGTGTCACCCAGGCTGGAGTGCAGTGGCACAATCTGGGCTCACTGCAAGCTCCGCCTCCCAGGTTCATGCCTCAGCCTCCTGCCTCAGCCTCGTGAGTAGCTGGGACTTACAGGCGCCCACCACCACGCCCAGCTAATTTTTTGTATTTTTAGTAGAGGCAGGGTTTCTCTATGTTGGTCAAGCTGGTCTTGAACTCCCAACCTCAGGTGATCTGCCTGCCTCGGCCTCCCAAAGTGCTGGAATTACAGGCATGAGCCACCACACCTGGTCCAGAGTTGTGTTTCTTGAGGGCTGTTTGGTGAGCGGTGGTTTGGGGATCCTAGCCGACTAGGGGGTCAATCATGGCAGTGTTTAGCAGCTGTGAACCTACCTGGAGCAAATTAATTACTCTAACCTCTCTCTGTAAAATTCGTAAAGTGGGGTAAATAATAGTACTCATCTCCCATTGGGTTGTTTTGAGAATTAGCTGAAATACCAGTAAGCATTTTATTTATTTATTTATTTTGAGATGGAGTCTGGCTCTGTCACCCAGGTTGGAGTGCAATGGCATGTCGGCTCACTGCAACCTCTGCCGCCCGGGTTCCAGCGATTCTACTGCCTCAGCCTCCCGAGTAGCTGGGATTACAGGCACCCACCACCACGCCTGGCCAATTTTTGCATTTTAGTAGACACAGGGTTTCACCATGTTGGCCAGGTTTTTTTTTTTTTTTTTTTTTGAGATAGAGTCTCGCTCTGCTGCCCAGGCTGGAGTGCAGCAGTGCAATCTTGGCTCACTGCAACCTCCACCTCCCAGGTTCAAGCGATTCTCTTGCCTCAGCCTCCCAAGTAGCTGGGATTACAGGCACCCGCCAGCACGCCTGACTGATTTTTGTAGTTTTAGTAGAGATGGGGTTTCACTATGTTGACCGGCTGGTTTTGAACTCCCAACATCAGCTGATCCACCCACCTCGGCCTCCCGAAGTGCTGGGATTACAGGTGTAAAACAGTGCACCCAGCCTACTTCACATTATTAAGAAATCTATGAAAATATCATTTTAATGGCTGTAACATGTCATCACACAAAATAATTGGAGTATAACAGTTTCCATCAAATCTTAAAATATCATCAATTTTAAGTCCCACCATTATTTTCTGTACTACTAAGAACAAATTCTGGCCTGGCATGGTGGCTCTATGCCTGTAATCCCAGCACTTTGGGAGGCCAGGGCAGTCAGATCACCTGAGTTCAGGAGTTCCAGACCAGCCTGGCCAACCTGTCTCTATTAAAAATACAAAGATTAGCCTGGTGTGGTGGCATGTGCCTATAGTCCCAGCTACTTGTTGGGAGGCTGAGGCAGGAGGATCACCTGAGTCTGGGCAGGGGAGGTTGCAGTGAGCCGAGATCATGCCACTGCACTCCAGCCTGGGCGACATAGTATTATTATTATTATTATTATTTGAAACAGGGTCTCACTTTGTTACTGTGCCTGGCTAATTTTTGTATTTTTTGTAGAATTGGATTTTGGCCACGTTGCCCAGGCTTGCTTCAAACTCCTCAACTCAAGCAATCTGCCTGCCTCAGGCCCCCAAAGTGCTAGCATTACACGTGTGAGCCACCACGCCCAGTCGTGTTATTTATGATTGCATTTCTTTTCTTTTCTTTGAGGCAGAGTCTCGCTCTGTCACCTAGGCTGGTGTGCAGTGGTGTGATCTTGGCTCACTGCAACCTCTGCCTCCGGGGTTCAAGCCATCCTCCCACTTCAGAGTCCTGTGTAGCTGGGATTACAGGCGTGTGCCACCACACCCGGTTAATTTCTTTTTTACTACCCTTGATCTTTGCCAAAAGGATGAGAAGTGATAATTTAGTAGAGACGGGGTTTCACCATGTTGGCCAGGTGCGTCTGGTACTCTTGACCTCAGGTGATCAGCCCACCATGCTCTCCCAAAGAGCTAGGATTACAGGGTGACCCATGACGCCCATCTGATATCACTGTTTTTTTGTTTTTTTGTTTGAGACAGAGTCTTGCTCTGTCGCCGAGGCTGGAGTGCAGTGGCGCGATCTCCGCTCACTGTAAGCTCCACCTCCTGGGTTCGCATCATTCTCTTGCCTCAGCCTCCCGAGTAGCTGGGACTACAGGTGCCTGCCACCGCGTCCGGCTAATTTTTTTTGTATTTTTAGTAGAAATGGGGTTTCATCATGTTAGCCAGGATGGTCTCCAGCTCCTGACCTTGTGATCTGCCCGTCTCGGCCTCCCAAAGTGCTGGGATTACAGGCGTGAGCCCCCGCGCCTGGCCAATATCATTGGTTTTAAAACACATACCTGGCCAGGCGCAGGGGCTCATGCTTGTAATCCCAGCAATTTGGGAGGCTGAGGCGTGTGGATCACCTGAGGTCACCATGGCGAAACCCCATCTCTACTAAAAACACAAAAATTAGCTGGGCGTGGTGGCAAGCGCCTGTAATCCAAGCTACTCTGGAGTTTGAGGTAGGAGAATCACTTGAATTCGGGAGGTGGAGGTTGCAGTGAGCTGAGATCATGCCATTACACTCCAGCCTGGGTGACAGAGCAAGACTCCATCTCAAAAAAAATAAAAAATAAAAAGCAGAAAAAATAAATAAAACATATTCCTATCTTATTGAGGCTAAACCGTACAACATGTGTCTTACAAATGATAGCAAAGATAACAAATATATGCTTAATCTCTGGAGGGAAAGGGCTTTCTAAGCTTAAAGACAAACCTCAAAGGAACATATCCATGGCTTTGACATCAAGAAATTTAAAACTTCTATATGTCTAAATATTAAAAAGCAATCATAGGCCGGGTGCAGTGGCTCACACCTGTAATCCCAGCATTTTGGGAGGCTGAGGTGGGTGGATCACTTCAGGTCCAGAGTTCCAGACCAGCCTGGTCAACATGGTGAAACTCCATCTCTACTAAAAATACAAAAATTAGCCAGGTGTGATGGTGCATGCCTGTAATCCCAGCTATTTGGTATTTTTTCTTTTCTTTTCTTTTCTTTTTTGGGATGGAGTCTCCCTCTGTTGCCCAGGCTGCAGTACAGTGGCAGGATCTCTGCTTACTGCAACCTCCACCTCCTGGGTTCAAGTGATTCTCATGCTTCAGCCTCCCAGGTAGCTGGGATTACGGGCGCCCGCCACCACACCCGGCTAATTTTTGTATTTTTAGTAGAAACAGGGTTTCACCATGTTGGTCAAGCTATCTCAAACTCCTGACATCAAGTGATCCACCCACCTGGGTCTCCCAAAGTGCTGGGATTACAAGTGTGAGCCACCGCGCCTGGCGTATCCCAGCAATTTGGGAGGTTGAGGCATAAGAATTGCTTGAACCTGGGAGGTGGAGGTTGCAGTGAGCTGAGATCACATAGCGGCACTCCGACCTGAGCAACAAAGTGAGACCCTGTCTCAAAAAAAAAAAAAAAAAAGCAATCATTAATAACAGGGCGAGCATCATAGCTCACACATAGAATATTCCCAGTGCTTTGAGAGGCCAAGGTGGGAGAATTGCTTAATGCCAGGAATTCAAGACTAGCCTGGGGAACATAGTGAGACTCCCATCACTACAAAAAAATTAAAAAATTAGTCGGGCCTGGCTGAAAGTGCCTTTAGTCCCAGCTACTCAGAAGGCCGAGGTTGGAGGATGGCTTGAGCCCAGGAGCTCAAGGCTGCATTGAGCTATGATTGGGTTACTGCACAGAACAAGACATTGTCTGTAAAACAAACAAAAAATACCACCACAAAACCACAAAAATATTAAAAGGTAAGCAAACTGAGAAGAATGTTTGGGGCAACTATCCTAAGGGCTAACAGCCTTAATAAAGAGCTCTGTAAACTATAAGAAGTATACCAAGACATGGCCGGACCTCACGCCTGTAATCCCAGCACTTTGGGAGGCCGAGGCAGGTGGATCACGAGGTCAGGAGATCCAGACCATCGTGGCAAACGGGCAAACCTCATCTCTACTAAAAAAACACAAAAAATTAGCCAGGCGTGGTGGCGGGTGCCTGTAGTCCCAGTTACTTGGGAGGCTGAGGCAGGAGAATGGTGTGAACCCAGGAGGCAGAGCTTGCAGTGAGTGGAGATCGCGCCACTGCACTCCAGCTTGGACGACAGAGCAAGACTCCGTCTCAAAAAAAAAAAAAAAAAAGAAGTATACCAAGACATAAAGACCACTGAGGCAAGATGATGAACTCTTTTTGTTTTTTTTTTTAGACGGAGTCTTGCTCTGTTGCCCAGGCTGGAGTACAGTAATGCAATCTCTGCTCACTGCAACTTCCACCTCCCAGGTTCGAGCGATTCTCCTGCCTGAGCCTCCTGAGTAGCCGGGATTACAGGCGCATGACACCACGCCCAGCTAATTTTTGTATTTTTAGTAGAGACGGGGTTTCACCATGTTGGTCAGGCTCGTCTTGAACTCCTGACCTCGTGATCCACCTGCCTCGGCCTCCCAAAGTACTGGAATTACAGGTGTGAGCCACCACGCCCGGGCTGATGATGAACTTTTTACTTAAAAAAAACCTTTGGTTGAGTGTGGTGGCTCACGCCTGTAATCTCAGTACTTTGGGAGGCCGAGGCAGGCAGGTCACTTGAGGTGAGGAGTTCCAGACCAGCCTGGCCAACATGGCAAAACCCCATTTCAACTAAAAATTTTTAAAAAGTAGCCAGGTATGGTGGCGCATACCTGTAATCCCTCTACTTGGGAGGCTGAGGCACGAGAATTGCTTGAACCTTGGAGGCAGAGGTTGCAGTGAGCCAAGATTGCACCACTGTACTCCAGCCTGGGTGACGGAGTGAAACTGTCTCAAAAATAAAACCAAACAAAAAAACCTTCTTTCATTGCCAGACATGGTGGCTCACACCTGTAATCCCAGCACTTTCTCTGGGAGATTGAGGTGGGATGATTCCTCGAACCCAGGAAGTCAAGACCAGCCTGGACAACAAAATGAGACCCCAGTGCTAAAAAAAAAAAAAAAAATTATCTGAGCAAGGTGGCACATGCCTGTGGTCCTACCTACTCAGGAGGTTTAGGCAGGAGGATTGTTTGAGCCCAGGAGGTAGAGGCTGCGGTAAGCCATGTTTGCACCACTGCACTCCAGCCTGGGTGACAGTGAGGCTGTGTCTCAAAAATAAATAAATAAATAAATAAATAAAAATTAAAAACCTTCTTTTAAGATCAGTTGAACAGTTTATATAAAAGAGAATTGGCTACACATGTATGAAATTTATTCTGCCTCACTACTATTCTTTTTCCTTTTTTTTTTTTGAGACGGAGTTTCGCTTTTGTTGCCCAGGCTGGAGTGCGATGGTGTGATCTCAGCTCACTGCAACCGCTGCCTCCTGGGTTTAAGCGATTCTTCTGCCTCAGTCTCGCCAAGTGGTTGGGATTACAGGCATGCGTCACCATGCCTGGCTAATTTTTTTTTTTGAGAGGGAGTCTTTCTCTGTTGCCCAGGCTGGAGGGCAGCGGTGTGATCTCAGCTCACAGCTTCCTCTGCCTCCTGGGTTCAGGCAATTCTTCTGCCTCAGCCTCCAGAGTAGCTGGGATTACAGGCGTGCACCACCATGCCCAGCTAATTTTTGTATCTTTAGTAGAGATGGGGTTTCACCATGTTGGCCAGGCTGGTCTTAAACTCCTGACCTCAAGTGATCTGCCTGCCTCGGCCTCCCGAAGTGCTGGTATTACAGGTGTGAGCCACCGCACCTGACTGGAGTCTCTCTTGTTGATTACCTCAGCCAAAGTGCCTTCTGAAATAGTACCACAGATGTGTGCTTCTAGTTCTGTTTGTAGCAGAGGGCATGGCATGTACTGTCATTCACACTGCCTGCTCCATCTGCATCCCCCTCACATCCAGCAAGAGTTTTCCTTTACACAGGGCTTATTACTCCTCTGCTGATCACTTGCCAATGCCTTCTCTTGGAGTTAACACCCTTGCCAAGGCCTAAGTGGCCTTTGAAGATCAGGCCCTGCTAGCTCTGGGCTCCTGTCTCTCTTCGATATCCTCTCTACTTTTCTCAAACCTGTCAAAACTGGATTGGGACTCCGTGGCACTGGGGTTGGAAACATGCTTTGTCCGCATCTTCCCAGGGTGGCACTCAGGCCTGCACTAGCTAAGGTACCCCTGCGGCAGGGTCCAACACTACCTTATCGTTAATTTGTTTATTGTCTGAATCTGCTAGAGCTGGGGTGAAGAGGGCAGCCAGATCAGACATGGGGAGGCCTGGGAGGCTACGGCATCTTCGGTTTTGGGCAGTGCTGCTAGAAACCACGAACATTACTCATCTTGCAGCATGTGTGCACATGGGGTGACCCGGGGGCCTCCTCGAATGCAGCGTCTACGCCTGGGGAATGGACGCACTATTACCAGTTCCGCCCTGGGAGGATTCATCGCTAACCTACCGAGCACAGAGGCCGGTGCGCACCCACGGAGAAGCCCGCGCTCGCAAGTCCTCCTGGTGCCGGGGCCGCAGGGCATTCAAGACCCGCCGACCGTGGGGCTGGTCAAGGGGTACACAGGGTGCGAGTTCGTTAGTCAAATGCGGGGTACGGACGCGAGCCACAGGCACGGGAACCTCGCGCCGACCGGGGCCCTAGGCCCGACGACGGCAGGTAAGCGGAGTGGAGGCACACGTGGCTGGGACGTGCCCCAGGCACCATCCGGGTGGCTTCCGGCGCGGGACGTCCGCAGCCCCGCAGCTCCCAGGACGCTAGACAATCTGCGACTGATCAGCTTCGGCCGGTTTGGTGATAAAGGGGAGACAGGCCCGCGGCGAGTGGGAACGCCTGAAGGCCGTGCCTCTCCTTTCAGGTGGGCCAGGGGCAAGCCGGTAAGAGCCTGGGGCAAGGGATAGAAAGAGGACCACCTCATCACAACCCAGAGCTCGGGACTCCTATGCAGTCCCATAGGGAACAGGCGGCCGCCATTCCCCTCCCCCACGCTGGCGGGTAAGGCTAAAGAACGGTTTCTTTTTTTCTTTTTCTTTTTTTTTTTTTTTTGAGACGGAGTCTCGCTCTGTCACCCAGGCTGGAGTGCAGTGGCGCGATCTCGGCTCACTGCAGGCTCCGCCTCCCGGGCTTACGCCATTCTCCTGCCTCAGCCTCCCGAGTAGCTGGGACCACAGGCGCCCGCCACCTCACCCGGCTAGTTTTTTGCATTTTTTAGTAGAGACGGGGTTTCACCGTGTTCGCCAGGATGGTCTCGATCTCCTGACCTCGTGATCCGCCCGTCTCGGCCTCCCAAAGTGCTGGGACTACAGGCTTGAGCCACCGCGCCCGGCCTTTTCTTTTTTTTTTTGAGACGGAGTCTTGCTCTGTCGCCCAGGCTAGGCACTGCAACCTCCGCCTCCTGTGTTCAAGTGATTCTCCCGCGTCAGCCTCCGAGTAGCTGGGATTACAGACGCCCGCCACCACGCCCAGCTAATTTTTGTATTTTTAGTAGAGACGAGGTTTCACCAGGTTGGCCAGGCTGGTCTCGAACTCCTGACCTCAGGTGATCCACCCGCCTTGGCCTCCCAAAGTGCTGGGATTTCAGGTATGAGCCACCAAGCCCGGCCTGAGAACGGTTTCAAAGGAACTCCCAAATTCAATATTCGCGGGAAGGCGCAGGCGCAATAAAAAGCCGGGCGGGTTTTTGGGTGCGGATGCTGAGCCCAAAACCCAAGCGTGTAATAATCCGCCGGCGGGAGGTTGGATGCGGGGGTGGCTCTTGAAGTTACGCTTGAGCTACAGCTCTTTGTGACGCAACCGGGCGGTGCGGGCAGCTGGCTGCGCGTGTGCAGAGCTCGCACAAAAGGCCTTCTTAGGTTGTGCAGGCGCCCGCTGGCCAGAGTCGCAGAGGGTCCTCGTTTGCAATCCAGCGACCCCCGTGGGTGCTGTTTTTGCGAGAACTGTTTGTCCCCATAACTCTGGGAGGGCCACGGGGACCTTGGCGAGCTGCGGGCTGCCATCCAGAGCCGTGAGTGGTTCGCTGAATCTCCGCACCGCCGCCGAAGCCTGCAGGCTGCGCCGATTCTGCTGTGTGAGAAGTCGGAGGCGGCGGAGCGGAAGCGGCCGCCGCAATTTCCTTTCCTCCACGTTGGCTCTCGGCCGGGCCCCCAACGTCCGGGGTGCCGACAGCTGCTGCTCAGGACAGCTTTGGGGGTGCGGTCGCCGGACGAGAAGGTGTTGGGTGTTGCAGTCGCCGGGGTGGGTGCATCCGCCCGGTTTTTGCTCCGTGCGGGGGCGGTGCGGGCCCGGGGGCACCTCGGAGGCGGAGGACAGCTTAATTGGCCCTCTCAGGTCTGGTCCTCTTCCCTGCCTTACGTTTTGTTTCGACGCAGGACCGCGTAAGGAACCATGATGTTGGACACCGAAGGTGGAAAGGGGATTCGTGGTGAAGGTCTGAGGCTTGCCCTGGTCTTGCTCAGCAGATGAAGTCCAGAGGTTTTTTTCCGGTGAGTTAGAACTAGGTCGCGGGAGTTCGAGGCCGGGGCGGGCGGGCCGGCGGGCGGGCAGCCGGGGCGCCCTTTGGCGAGGCGCGGGTGACTGCACTCACCGCTGTGTTGCTCGCGCCCGGCCGGCCGCTGTTACGCAATGGAAATTTCGAAAGCCCCGCCTGTCCTCCTGGCCTTTGAGAATGCGGCACATCTGGCAGATTTTGTCTTTACTTACCTTTGAACACCAGCTTTTCTTTTATGGGTGTCTTTTTTTTTTTTCTGAGTTGGAGTCTCTGTCACCCAGGCTGGAGTGCAGTGGCGCGATCTCGGCTCACTGCAACCTCCGCCTCCTGGTTTCAAGGGATTCTCCTGCCTCAGCCTCCCGAGTAGCTGGGACTAGAGGCGCGCACTACCACGCCCGGCTGATTTTTGTATTTTGGTAGAGACCGTGTTTCACCATGTTGGCCAGGCTGGTCTCGAACTTCTGACCTCAAGTGATTCGCCCGCCTCGGTTTCCCAAAATGCTGGGATTACAGGGGTGAGCCACCGCGACTGGCCCAGTGTCTTATTTCTAGAGGATAAATTGGCATAGGTGGGATTTTCTCGTCGATCTTGAGAAAACCGCCAAGTAATTAGACAAATAATAGTAATGTTTTGCAATATCTCGAAATGTAACATCTTGTTTCTAGTTTTGATGTTCCTTGAAAAGGAGCATTCTTCGGAAAGTTAAAATGTCACGTCTTAATTTCAGTTTTCCTAATCAAGATTTGGTAATTGAAGAGTGTTTGCTCATTTAATTATTCACCTGGCTCACTATACGGTTGAAGACACTAAAGCCCTGGGAAGTTTTTTTGCAGTACATAAGTTTCCTGAATACTTTCTATCAGAATGTGCTTGTTCCCATTATTAGACTGGAAAAAAGAAATGAGACTGATAAAATTCTATTTGGATGAAATTGACAGCTTTTGGCAAGACGTTTGTAGTATTGACTTAACTATGTGAATTTAGTGTCAGTAACGGAAAACGACCTGTAAAACAAGAACCAAGTACATTGGAAGCCACCTTGCAGGGGGCAACACTGGGTTTGGCTTCAGCCCTGCAACTTGGAGCATTTTAGCTTGGTAACACTGATCCCCTTTGAGGTGAGTATTGGGCATGCAATTTGGATTTGAATGAGAAACCGCAATGTGGCTGCTGGTAAGGTAAAACAGAAATGTGCCAGAGCGAAACAACTCGCAACGACGTATGTTTGCTGTAAAGTCACAAAGTCCAGGCTTGATAATGTTCGGAGAAATTGATAAAAGATGTGTGATGTAGACATTAGTAGCAAGGACTTGAGAGGAATTCATTCTGAAACTGCTTTGAATATTGGATGTTGTTGATGGGTTGGAAACATATCACCTTGGGAGTGAGGTTTTTTTTTTTATTGGAGTTCTAGGAGTTGGTAATATCGTGGTCATTATGTATAGGCTGAAGGGGTGGCCTGCCCCTCCACACCTGTGGATGTTTCTCTCGTTAGGTGGAATGAGAGACTTGAGAAAAGAAATAAGACACAGAGACAACGTATAAGAGAAAGAAAAAGTGGGCCCAAGGGACCGCTGCTCAGTATACAGAGGACCCGCGCCAGCACTGGTCTCTGAGTTCCCTCAGTATTTATTGATAATTATCTTTACCATCTTATGAAAAGAGAAGTGGCAGGATAATAGGATCATCGTAGGGAGAAGGTCAGCAGTAAGCCATATGAATAAAGATCACTGTGACATGAATAAGTTTAAGGGAAAATGCTGTGCCTTGATATGCATATGCAAACATCTCCATAAACCTTTTTAGTGCATAAAGAGCAGCATTGCCGCTAGCACCTCCCACCTTCAGCCCTAAGGTGGTTTTCTCCTTTCTCAGTAAACAGAACATACAATCACTGAGATGTTCCATTGCCCAGTGACGGGCAGGAGACAGATACTTTTCTCTATCTCAACTGCCAAGAGGCTTTCTTTCCTCTTACACTAGTCCTTCTCAGCACAGACCCTTCACGGGTGTCAGGCTGGGGGACAATTAGGTCTTTCCCTTCCCACGAGGCCATATTTCAGACTATCATACAGGGAGAAACCTTGGACAATACCTAGCTTTCCTAGGCAGAGGTCCCTGCGACCTTCCGTGTGTATGTGTCCCTGGGTACGTGAGATTAAGAGAATGGTGATGACTTTTAACCAGCAAGCTGCCTTCAGGCACTTGTTTAACAGAGCACATCCTGCACAGCCCAAAATCCGTTAAACCTTGAGTCACCACAGCACATGTCTCTTGCAAGGACAGGGTTGGGGGTAGGGTCACAGGTTAACAGCATCTCAAATACAGAACAAAATGGAGTCTCTTATGTGTACTTCTTTCTATATAGACACAGTAATAGTCTGATCTCTCTTTTCCCCACAATAGGCTTCACAAGTTACATAATTTGTAGTGGGGACATGGAATAGACATTTCATCTCTGTCACCCAGAGGTGGTTTTAGGTTTTAAATTCTGTATTAACGGTTGTTTTCTTTCCAGACTGCAAAATTTAAAATGGGGCAGAAGGTATAACAGCACTGGCAGAAGAGCTGGCTTTGAGAGGATGAGGTGTGATGCTTATGGTGGAGGTACGTGAGGATTTGCAAGGTTCGGCAAGTAGTCTGTTCCTTTGTCTTGGTGTTTTATTTGATTGATTGTACTTTGTCTTTCAGGGTATGGAGGCTTGGATGATTACAATGGCTCTAATGATGGCTATGGATTTGGGTTAGATTTGGAAGAGGTAAGGTAAGAACTGAATTTCTCTGTTGAAGGATGCTTACACTGTTGTTCATCTAGACCTCAATTACTGTTTTTCAGGAATGTCTCATCACAGATACAGGGATAGTGGCTCTACTTTCCAGAGCACAACAGGACACTGTACACATGTGTGGATTACGGTACAGAGCTACTGACAATGAGACATGCATGGATTACCTTACAGAGCTCCTGAGAATGACATTTATAATGTAAGTGTAAGATGAACTCACAAGTCAGTATTTCAGTATGGCAGTAAAAGTCTGAGCCTTATTCTATAAAGTGAGCACTACGTTAGAAATTTTAGTTTTATTTTATAACATTAGAAAGTTGATTTAATTCTTGGAAATGCCTTGTGTTGTAGTTTTTTTCACTGCTCAATCCTGAGAGAGTACACATTGAAATTGGTACTGATGGCAGAGTAACTGGTGAAGCAGATGTTGAGTTTGCCTCTCGTGAAGATGCTGTGGCAGCTGTGTTAAAAGACAAAGCAAATGTGCAGAAGTGTGATTGAGCATTTGTGGGCTCTTAACAGGTGATTGTGTGACTAACATTTACAATTGAGAAATAGAAAAATAAGGATATATGAGAAGTTTCCTCTCCAGTAATAGATTAATTCTTGGGGGATGGGGGGCAGTGTGTTGAAGCAGGTTTGGATTTTAAAAATTAGTATAACAGGGATTTGTGATGCGCACATCTTGAAGTATATATCCTTAATTGACAATATAGATGAATATGTAAAGGCTAGATTTTGGAGTTAAAGTAGATGACCTAAGAGAAGTAGCTAGAATTTTCTTTGCCAAAGTATTTGAAGTTCACAGATCTGCTTCTTTAAAAACTTTATAAAAGTGCTTATCCTGTTTTGTTTCACCAACAAACATTTTCAAACTTTTTTTTTTCTCATTTCAGAACACAGATATGTAGAACTCTTCTTGAATTCTACAGCAGGAGCAAGTGGTGGTGCTTTTGGTAGCCAAATGATTGGAGACATGGGTTTGCGTAAATATCGTTAGTTTCTTTAAAAACCAAAATGTTTATATATGTATAAGTCAGTTATAAATTAAGCTAATCTATTTATTTAATGAGTTTAGCATAACAGACTTAGGCAAAGAAAGCAATTTCTTGATATTTGAATTTTGTATTTGTCTTTCTTAAATCCTTGTGAGTTAGGAAGTTCCTTAGGATAGATAATTCAAATCAGATTTAAGTACTCTTAGGGGAGGGGACTACAGAGTGAAACTACTTAAATTTTCTGAGTATAAAGGTTAAATCTAAAATAGCAAAACAGGATTAAGATAAATGCGGGCATAATTAGGTATTGACATGCCTTTGATACATCAAATTAAGGAGGAAACCCCATTAAATCCAGTCAAGCAGTTTCGTAAGATCTTCACAAAATGCCTCTACTTATGGAATCGTGGAGTTTAGTCCTGCTGAAGTGTATACCGTTAGCACTTTGGTTTATCAATATTTTACTAGCTGAAATGATGGATAGAAGGGTAGCCTGGTTATAGACAGTAGGCAGAAGGAGGCGGAGGGGTTATAGTAATATAAAATCAAGACTGGAAAATCATAGAGAATTACAAGTCTGGTACCACCAGATACTACATTACATAAGGAACAAGGTTCTATTGTTTTCTTAACAGCAAACCCGTCCAGTTACGGTGGCCCAGCCAGCCAGCAGCTGAGTGGTGATTATGGAGGCGGATGTGTGTGGTGGCCAGAGCAGCATGAGTGGATACGGTAAGCCTGTTTTTGTTTTTTTAATATACTTAGAATAAGTTTTAGGCAGATTTCTTTAGTTGGGAAGATGCAGGCTCCTTTTTGGTGAAATCAGGTTATTACATGTATGCTTTCAATCCAAATGTAACTGTTTTTACTAGCTTAATTTTCAGAAACAATCATTGGGAGGGGGAAGTGTTCTGTGAATTAAAAACTAGTCATTGCAGCCGGCTGGAAATAGTGGCTTACGCCTGTAATCCCAACACTTTGGGAGGCCGAGGCGGGTGGATCACGAGGTCAGGAGATCGAGACCACCCTGGCTAACATGGTGAAACCCCGTCTCTACTAAAAATACAAAAAAATTAGCCAGGTGTGGTGGTGGGCGCCTGTAGTCCCAGCTGCTGGGGAGGCTGAGGCAGGCGAGTGGCGTGAATCTGGGAGGCGGCACTTGCAGTGAGCAGAGATCACATGACGCCACTGCACTCCAGCCTAGGCGACAGAGCGAGACTCCATCTCAAAAAAAAAAAAAGAAGAAAACTAGTCATTGCAACTTTGGTGGAATACTGTCGAACCAGAAAATATCTGCCTCCATTTATTAAAACGGTAAATAAAGTTGTTCACTTTTTTGTCTTTTGGTTAGCATTAAATCAATTTTAGATTTAGGTAGAATTTGAAATAGTAGAATGGTGGTTGGGTTCAGGACCATGTGTATTAGTCAGTTAACCTAGGATTGGTTTTATTTATTTTTTTTCAATTGGTCTAAAGAATGGTGATTTTGGTATTATAATCTTACCCCACAAAACCCTTTTGCAGACCAAGTTTTACAGGAAAACTTCAGTGATTTTTCAATGAAACATTGCATAGGTAAATATTCTCTCAAAAAATATAATTTAAATTCCCAATAGCAAATATTGATATGTTGTAATAATATTTTCTATAGCAGTCAATGACTCTGACTTAACTCCATAGAGGCTGCCATTTGGGCACAGTGAGTTGCCTTTAGTCCAACTTGGTTGTCACACTTCCTGCCCACCATGAATAGGAAAAGCAAGAGACTTCTCCTGTGTTTCCTTTTCCCAAATGCCATTTGAGGGACACATTGTGAACGTTTATGGTAAATGTTTTAAAAAGATGCCTTGTTTAGCTTTAAAAATACGAAGTAATTTTGCAGTTTTTGAAAAATACTAGTTTTCCTTTAAACTTAATTGTTCACGTTGATCCTGAAGAATTTGTTAAAATGGTGGCACAAGAGTCTGGCAAGTTGGTACTGCAGAGAAAAGGGGTTAATTGAGGCTTGTTTGGAGTCGGGATTGCCCTTTCCCAAACATGCGTCTCACCACTTGGACAGCAGCCATTTGTACTTGTATACTTCTTAAACTTTTTCTTGGAATACTATATTTTATTTGACTGGTAGTCTGAGATTACTCCTAACTTGTCAAATTGATCTCTCTGCAGGTAACCAAGGAGCAATGAACAGCAGCTACTACAGTAGTGGAAGCCGTGCATCTATGGACGTGAATGGAATGGGAGGGATATCTAGCATGTCCAGTATGCGTGGTGGATGGGGAATGTAATTGATCGATCCTGATCACTGACTCTTGGTCAACTTTTTTTTTTTTTAAAAGAAAAAAAAACTTCAGTTTAACAGTTTCTGCAATACAAGCTTGTGATTTACGCTTACTCTGTAAGTGGAAATCAGGATTGTTATGAGGACTTAAGGCCCAGTATTTTTGAATATAGTACTATCTAGGATGTAACAGTGAAGCTGAGTAAACTGTAACTGTTAAACTTAAGTTCCAGCTTTTCTCAAGTTAGTTATAGGATATACTTAAGCAGTAAGCGTATTTAGGTAAAAGCAGTTGGATTATGTTAAATGTTGCCCTTTGTTGTCACCTTACATTGAACACTGGATGCATGTTCAAAGACATGCTTTTATTTTTTTGTAAAACTCAATATAGGAGCTGTGTCTACAATTAAAAATGAAACATTTTGGCATGTTTATTAATTTTAGTTTCATTTAGTAACCTGTGAGGCACATAAGTTTAAGCCTTTTTTTTTTTTTTAAGTTAATGGGAAAGATTTGAGATGCAATACCAATACTTTAGGATTTTGGTCTTGGTGATTTTGGTCTTGGTGTTTGTATGAAATTCTGAGGCCTTGATGTAAATCTTTCATTGTAGTGTGATTTCCTTTTAGGTATATTGCGCTAAGTGAAACTTGTCAAATAAATCCTTTTAAAAACTGCACTGTGTCTCATCTGTGCTTCAGTGCCATGTGAACTGAGTCTTGGTGCTCTGTGCTCACATGGGGCCCAGGGCCACATCTCTGGCTGTGGCAGAGCGGCTTGGCAGTTGAGGCTGTTGTATAGATGTCTCCAGCTCACAGATGGTTCCCTCCCCTCCCTCCCGAGGCGTTCACAGATGGTTCCCTCCCCGCTCCCAAGGAGGAGTCCTACTCTTGTCTCAGGCTGGATTGCAGTGGTGTGATCTCGGCTCACCTGCAATCTTCACCTCAGGCTGAAGCCATTCTCCTGCCTCAGCCTCCCAAGTAGCTGGGGTTACAGGCGCCCGCCAACACTCCAGGCTAATTTTTTTGTATTTTTAGTAGACACTGGGTTTCACAATGTTGGCCAGGCTGGTCTCCAACTCCTGACCTCATGTGAGCTGCCCACCTCAGCCTCCCAAAGTGCTGGGATTCTAGGCTTCAGCCACTGTGCCCAACCTTCACAGATGGTTTTCAAATTGAGGTTTTGAATTTTGTATTTTTGGCTCATTCCTAAAAATTCCACTTGGAAGCAAAATTCCGTGTAAATCTCCTGAGGTAAAATGATGGATAGTGGTTGAGAGCTAATAGGACTAGTTGAAATGAACTCTAAATATATCCCCGTTTTGGTAGTTTGGAGCTGCAACGTGATGCTAGAAGTATTCAAGCTGCTTTAAAGTAGTCCTGAAAAGTGTGGCCCCAGAGTTCCTTCAGTAGATGCTTAGGGGCACTGCAGTTTGGGAACCGATGCTACTCTTTCATCCCATTGGATTCAAGTCCCTGATAATGAAATTAGAATGTAGCGTCTGAACTAGGCTGTCACATAGGCTTGTGCCCTTTAAAGCAAAGTAGATAAGCTTTCTCTTTCCTGTGACTACACTGAAGCTTTTCTAGAGTTTGTTGTTGGGTTAGGGCTAGGTAGGGTGGACAGAGTGGCTTAGTATCGGTCATTTCTAACCATCTGCCCACAGGAGCAGTGCATGCAGGAGACATGGAGGGCTTTGCAGATCCTACCTTGCTTGCCCTACCAGGTTGCCCTACTAGGACTGGACACTAGCAGAGGGAAGGGTCTGGAATGTGTATTGTTGGTTTTGTCTTCAGCAGGTCTAGAGAGAGCAGCAGTTTTCAGTGGGGAGGCAGTGTTGAGAGTTGTTGAGTTGTATTCTAAGCCTGGTTACTGCCCTTGAGATCTTGTGTTAATAGAGTTTGGTATTGAGGCCCAGTATTGAGAAGGCTTGAGGGTTCCTTCTCTGGGTCCTTTAGTTAACTGTGGTACATTTAGGGATAAAGCTTGCCCTGTCAGAGAAGGGACTAGAACTAGGAACTCGGAGTAAGGTTAAACTAAATCCAGAGCCGTATGGCTTTTAAGAAGTGAGTCTAGGCCAGGCACGGTGGTTCACGCCTGTAATTTCAGCACTTTGGGAGGCTGAGGTGGGCGAATCACCTGAGGTCAGGAGTTTGAGACCAGCCTGGCCAACGTGGTAAAACCCTGTCTCTACTAAAAAATACAAAAATTAGCTGGGTGTGGTGGTGCACACCTGTAATCCCAGCTACTGAGGCAGGGGAGAATCGCTTGAACCCGGGAGGCAGAGGTTGCAGTGAGCCAAGATCACGTCGTTGTACTCTAGTCTGGGCGACGAGCAAAATTTCTGTCTCAAAAAAAAAAAAAAAAGTCTAGAAGCATTATAGTTCTTTGGAATCTTGTGCTCCATAGCTTGTTTGCAGTGACTTAACCTCCTGACATTGTCAGTTGGAATCTGCATTTTAAACAAAATCCTGACCACTCACCCCTACCTCAGTTGACTTGGGAAGTGCTGTCTTAGAACATCTATCCTTCATTTCTCAGGCTGGGTAAAGGTGGTATGCCACCAGAACAGAGACTGGAGATTCCAAAGTTAGGGCTTGGAATATGTTTGAATTTCTGAGTAGGAAAGTTATCTTGACCAAATATTGCCAACTTTGAAAATGGTATGATAAATTTTCACTTAAAAATAAAGTGTCAGGCACAGAGGTGGGAACCTCCTGCATGTTTTGATTGAGCTGAACAGAACAGAACAGACTTGAAGTAGGGGGAGTGATAGATTATTCTGCTTTTGTGTGTGCAGAAGAGAGCTCAGACTCAAATGAACTGACTTGCCTAAGGCTGCCCAGCAAGTTAGGGGTCCAAACTGGGTGTATTGAAAAGGCATAGGCCGGGTGCGGTGGCTCCATACCTGTAATACCAGCACTTTAGGAGGCCGAGGCAGGCGGATCATGAGGTCAGGAGATCGAGACCATCCTGGCTAACACTGTGAAACTCCATCTCTACAAAAATACAAAAAATTAGCCAGGCGTGGTAGCAGGCACCTGTAGTCCCAGCTACTCGGGAGGCTGAGGCAGGAGAATGGCATGAACCCAGGAGGCAGAGTTTGCAGTGAGCCGAGATCACACCACTGCACTCCAGCCCGGGCGACAGAGCGAGACTCCGTCTCAAAAGAAAAGAAAAGAAAAAGGCACAGATGTCATATATGCCAGTTGGGGGTAGTGAGTGATAGGCAGTTTTTTCTGAAAGTTTGGCCCTGTGTGAGACGCAGCTGCTACAGTGAGGTGAGGGAAGGGGAGGGCTGCCAATGTGCTTCCCTAATAGGGTTGGAAACCTGCTAGGACATGCTTTGGAGCAGGTCAGACCTCGTCTTGAAGTCTGGCTGCACAGTCCTAAGCTGTATAGGATGGAGGGTGAATCCTTGAGCCTTCCCCAAGCTGCCATCTTTTCCATCTTTAGAGCGGTCTGAGGGAGTGAGTGACAGAGGAGGAATCTCAGTTGAGGGTGCCATGCAAGCATCTACCAGGGCTGACCAGGTCATGGAGGAGCCTGCTTCGTGGGAAGAGCCCGGAGGAGGGGTGGGATCCTGAGGCCTGGATTTGGTGGGAAGGGAAGGTAGGGTCGAGGACAAGATGTATGTATAGAGGTGAAGGACTGACTGCTGGCTGTCTGGACTTGACAAGGCTGTTATCTCTACTGTTCTCTCTACCCAAAGAGATCCCCGGGCCATTGGCTCTTTGAAGAGGGGGGGTCTCTGAGGGAAGGACTGTAAGCCAGTCCTAGCACTGCATTTGAAATGTAAAAAATGGCTGCCTGGCAAGTGCCTTTCCACAGGTGTCTCTATCTGTAACCTATCAAACTCCCAATTATGTGAACTACTCTTGCACTTTGGTGACAGGCTTGGGGTCACTTCCTCTGCCTGTTGATGGCAGGCTGACCCTGCAAACTGCCCTTGGCTCACCAGGCACAGCCCTGCAGGCTCTAGGGCAGCACCTCCTGCTCACACTGGGCTGGGGAACAAGGGGTGCGCTGAGGCCTCCTCCAGTAGTAGGCTGGAGGTGAGGATGTGGTGGGCTCGTTGGAAGCTGACACAGGCTTCTGCATGTGCCAGAGTGAAAAATAAATGATTTTATTGCAGGGCCAACGACAGGTAGTCACAGGGCATGGAATGGCAGATCTCTTGACTGAAGCAGAGAAGGCACACTGACAGACCCCATGTGTGTCAAATGCTGTGCACAAATCAGGTTTTTAGAAGGGAGGTAGGAGAGGAAAACTACTCACTAGCAGAACTGAACTGCTGTAAAATAGGTTAAATTCTTTGAAAAGTGAAAAATGATAGTAGCAAAATCATGATGTTACATCTGAACCAGAGTCGTGATGTAACCAAGTACGACGGAAGTTTCCATCCAGAGGAGTTAATTCCAAACAAATCACGGAAAGGTGAGAGCTTCTGGTTCCAGCACACTATCTTCTGGAGTGCCAGTGGCTGGGCAAGAAATTTGATTTTTTCCTTTGATTCTCTTGGGAGAGAACACATTTCTCAAGCCCCTGGTTGGCCCCTGGAGACCCACAGGGTTTGGCACTGTCGGTGAGGCTGTGTTCCTGAGGATGGATGCATAAGGGTCTTTTTTTTTTTTTTTTTTTTTGGAGACGGAGTCTCGCTCTGTCGCCCAGGCCTGAGTGCAGTGGCCGGATCTCAGCTCACTGCAAGCTCCGCCTCC